>NW_010413428.1:0-207 GCF_000710305.1 Buceros rhinoceros silvestris
GGAGAGGCCGCCCGCCCTGCCGCGCCTCCGGGAGCGTTCGCGCGCTTCCCGCCGCTCCCGCCCTGAGGGGCCGAGGCCCGACTTCCTACGTGTGCCGGAAAATAACCCCCTGGCCGAGGAGGTGCCCGCGGTCGTGCCCGTGCACCGGGCGGGAAGCGACTGAGCCTCTCCTGCTTCCCCCCCCCCCCCCCACACCCGCAGGGGTCG
>NW_010413428.1:325-29166 GCF_000710305.1 Buceros rhinoceros silvestris
ACCGAGGGGTGATTTTGGCCCGCACCGTGGGCTTGTCCTGTGCGGGACAGGTGCGGGTGAAAGGCGGACAAGCTAGCTGCTCCAACTGCAGCCTGCCGGAGTTCTGACTTTTCCTTTAATTTCAGTAAAACCATACACGAGGGTGCTGCTGCTGCTAGACAGTGTGCACTAGTTGTAGAAAAAAACAGTTCAAGTGGGGAGAAAAGAACTTAAAAGTCTAGAATGAGGCACTGATTTATAAGTAGTGAATGCTGCAACCCTCAGTAGGTTGTAGAGAGTTTGTAAACGTACATATTTATGTGTTTGTGTGTGTGCTTTCCAAAGTGCTGGTAACCATTATAAGATGATGTCCCCTCTTCGTCTGGCTCAGATAAACTTGCTTCTGCTCGAATGGAGCCTGTGCACGTTTTACTGGCTCAACTACAAATGCCATTCAGAGCCAGTTAGGTTCAGTTTTGGGTTTGGACTCTACATAGAGTTTAACTTTTGTTTACATTTTGCACCTGATGCTCAGCAGCGATGGGCAGTAGAGTCTGAGTCTGTCATGGTAGTGACAGAGATCTGCCAGCACTAAGAATCCTGAAACTATTAAACTGGGATATTTTCATAGTTTGTTAGGGGTGGCTGATGACTTTATGTACAAAGACAAGTCTGCCATTCCTGTTCCCCAGCCATCACCTCTTCAAAATATGGATCTTACCAGAAGACTTGCCTCTTCTTTTCCCACCTTCCTGGGACAAAGGCTTTCTCCATCTATGTAATCTTCTCTATGTCACATATCTTTCAATGTCTGGCACTTCCCTAGAGGGGAGGAAGACAGCCGTTGTTTTGAGGAGAGCAGTTGCCTCAGCCCCTTCCCTTTTCAGTGCGGAGGAGGCTGTATGACCATCACTGCCACAGCTGTGGAGGTAGAGGCAAAACCACAGTGATGTTAGTAACTGGGTAGCCTGTTCTGTGCATGGAGTGGCACCACAAGCACATTGGACTTTTAATATCATACCCTTGCAAACAGGCTTCATGTAGTGCTAAGCATAAGTAGCCCCTGCTGCACTGGTTCTGCAACATGTTCTCAGCTGTGCTGAGCTGATGCGTGTACAGTTACACAATGAGCCTATTTGTTTTAGGAGGAATTAATTTTTTACACAGATTAGTGGCCTGATGCAGTTCCCAAGCAGAGACCTATACTGGTACAACTGAGGGAATGAATGATGGGGAGTAGAGACTCCAGTGGTGACTTGACTTGCCTCTAGCTGAGAGAGGCATCCATACGGCCAGAGCTGTGGCATCAGCTGGTGTGTACTTATAACTGATACTGCTTTAATAATACTGTATAGTACCTGTGCTGCAGCTACCACTATTAGTAAACGCTAATGAAGTACAGCCATCCAAGCAAGTACTACTGGTTTCTCTGAAGTGGTACTATAACTTTTATTTCAGTTAGTGTGGTTTTTCTGGACATACCAAATGTCAGAGCTCAGGTTTGCACACAACTTGCGCTGAAATAGGCAGACTGTAAATAAATATGATTCCTTTGATGCAGGATCCTCCTGGGCACACTGAAATACAGTGCATTTCTTTCTGTCACAGTCATTGAGCTGGGTTGGTGAAAATCAGTTTTCTATCCCATATTGTATTTTGAGATGCAAACCAAACTATATGATGTTATTTTGGAAAACACTATGCCTTACTGAACACTAGTCTTCTAAAAACGCTATGCCTGTTATGGTTAGGTTGAGATAGTTCTATAGCCAAAGTGTCGGAGTAGCTGAGCTTTGGTTTAGGATGCTTCTGAAATGCAGGAAAAAACAGTATGGAGAGTTTATGATCTTTATAACTGCCCTTTTTGAGCTGGGTACCAAAGTCTTAAAAAGTCACCCTAACAAACTCTTAAAGTAACCCATCTTTGTACTACCTTACAAACAGGTTTCAGTTTCTATTCATAATATTCTCCTCTGTAAAACAGACAAATATGAATTTTTCAAGAGAAAGCTTGCAACCTGACGTGATTAATTGCTATGGCCTTCTGTGACTGCATAAGGTGGAGGAATTGAATCAGTAGTCAAAACTGGCAAGAGCTAGATGTCACAGCCATTACCGAGATTATGCAGTTACTAAGATAGCTCAGCAGGATCCAGTGCACCTGACACAGCTTTTTAGACTGTTCAGATGCTGCGTATCAATTACCCTCCTAGTGTAGTGAGAGTGACCAGAAATTCTTACTTAGAGGAACCTCTTACCTAGGTGGAACGGCTCAAAATCACACGTCTTCTTCTTGCTGCTGAAACACCCATGGGCAGCCACACTAACATAGCCTGGCCTCTTTAATTGTAACTTCCTGGGCAAGGGGACCAGCTGGGACAGCCATGCTGCTGAGTGCATCTCCAGGATACACAAGGCTGATGACCTCTCTGGTTTTTGGGAGAATGTGCCAGAAGGACTTGCCATTTATGTTGGTACTTGCCCTTCTTCATTTGAATGAGCATAGATAAAATCTAAACATAGGCAGTTTTCCCACCTGGTGAACTCATATATTGGCATGGCATTATATACCAATAAGATGGTCAGTCAGAGTATGTTAAATAGATAAACCCAGAATGGAGGCAAGAGATCCTACCTAGGATCTGAGCTTATATAATACTTCATAAATAGCCTTCAGACTTGTCAGATGGGAATCAGTCTGTTAGATACTACTATTGCTTCATTTCTGCAATTAGTTATGCACTGAATTATGGATTTATCTGGCATTTCTTAACAAATGGCATGAAGAATCTGTTTCTTAGGATTCTTGGACAAAAGCTTCACTGAAAGGTAACTTTGTTGTTACACTATGGCATAATTTTCTCTCAAGCAATTCTGAATTAACCAGCTGTTACAGTCCAGGAGTGGCTAACAAGGTTAGCCACTTTTATTCTTTTATTATTTATTTTATACCTTTTATTCTGAAGAGCAGGATAGCTGAAGAAGACTGAGGATTTGTAACGCTGAAGATTGAAGATTGTACATAGACGTCAATTTTCCTTTGTAGCATAGGGCTCAGTAGTTTAGTCACTCAGAACTAGATGGTCATATGGGAAATTAAAATTTACTACCCTAATACAATCTTTTCTTCAGAAGCCTAGGTGGCTTGTGCACTTCAGTATCCACAGTGTTTTCTAAAAAACTCCTTAACACAAGCATTTAACAATAAAAAAAAGGAAAAAAACTTGCTGTATCTTGAGGACTGAAGTGCAGTTTGCATCAAGGGAATAGAATGAGTTGTGTTAACATAGGAAAGCAGTTTTGGAATATGTAGCTGCTGTATCACCACAGTATTTTCAAAGAAAAAATAGTATTGTATGGATGGTGCTTTCTTAATTAATGGGTAGAAGATGCTGCATTGAATACAAAGACCAAAAAAACCCTGTTTATTCTCATTTGACCTGTTAATCTAATGAAATACTACCTGCATTAGCAGAGATAGTAGCATTTGACTGTCACTCATTTATTTTAGGTGTTTATGAAGCGATTTGGGGAAAACAGCTTGTAAAGTTGACCCTGATTAGATAGTATTTTTAAAAAGTTTGAAGTGGCAGTTTAGGTCCTCTTTATAGCGTGTTAAATGTAGCAAGGCTTGTAGCTATGACATTCATTTTGTGAATTAAAGGTATTTATGAAGAACTAACTTGACAGCTCATGAGAACTGGTGAGGCAGAAAATAATAATTTACTTTCATAATTTGGGCCTTAGCAGTTTAGGAACAGTGATATTAAAATAGTGGAAGAAGCTGGGGCAGTCAGGTCAATGTCATATGTTTTATTTATTAAGTGTGCATGTCGTAAGCCAGGATACCATGGTATTTCCTTATGTAAGTCTTTAAAAAAAAAATCTAATCTTGCATGTGGGGCTTGCAGAGCAGCTCACTTACTAGTTAACAGTTTTGAGTTAAAACATTAGAATGAATAGAACATTACTGTTGATCTAAAATTATTCATTCTTCCAATAGTTTCAGCCTAAAAGTAAAAACTATAAAAAATGAACCCAAAACTTCAAAGGCTCTTTATTTTGCAGTGTTACAGTAAGCATTTAAGTTAAAAGAAAAGATAATAATAATTAATGAAATATCTAATGAGACTTGTAATCAATTTTTCCGTTGCCTATGTTACCTTAAGCCTAAAAAGAAGTCAATAATAAAGATTGAGTGGTTTATACCACAAATCTACTTCAAGACTTTTAAAATAGATGCTTTCTTTAAATCTGTTAGCTATGGGCATCGGCAGTCAATTTTCAGAGCTTACATAGGACTGCATTTATATTGTAGGGATACATGTAACATAGCAGAGTGCTGAAAATTTATGCCTCAAGGCATAAATTCCATAGATGAAAATGTGTGAAGTCTCATTAAGGAAGAATGCTTCCCAGTCTACCATTGCTGAAACCATATTATTATCTGCGGGTTAAACACAGAGAGTCTAGATTTTTACAGGAAACAACATTTCTGATTCTAGAAAGTTATTTTAAGCTAAATGCACTAAATAAATCTATATATGGCCCGTATTTTGTGTGTGCTTTCAAATTACGTATCCTTTGATTTTAAGCCCTGTAGGCTCTGGTGATCCAAATCCAAACCACCAGGTGGTGAGAGGGAAGGAGGCTGAAACACCCCTTCTTGTCACTCAGACTTTTACAGAGATTTCTTACGAATTTACTACTTTACTTGTAGTTCCCTATAATTATCGAAGACTACCCAGATGATCTCTGTAGTGGGGAATAGCTGTCAGCTGGGTGGCATGTAGTCCTGAGCCACACCCGTTACCTGCTATATATTTAGGCCATCTTAAGTCCCTTCTTTCTCTAAAATGGCTGCTGCCCATGAAGGTAGTGATACCAATCAGGTACACATTTTTCTCAATTTGTTCTTAATAAAGCTGAAATACTTTTTTTTTTCTTTCAGCAGAAGTTTGGTTTTGTGTGTACAGTAGCGCTCTTTATAAAATCGAAGTGTCAACTGCTGGTTTTATGTATTTAGAAAGCTTTCTATGGTTGTATTGTGTGTGGCCAGACACTAAAACAAGGTTCCAGAACAGACTTTTCGGAACTCTTTGTATTAAGTTTTTTCCCTTTGTTTAAATTTTAATCTATTTCTTGCTGCCTATTTTTTTTTTTAGTGAGATGAGAGTTACTGTCCTAAACTTAAAAAAAAGATGAAGGATGCAGTATGTCCCACTACTTGACTGCTTTCTAGGTCTTTGTGCTTTTTTAGAATGTTTTTACATTGGACAGTACTTCATACCCAAGTTGATCACTTTAACTAAACAATTTAAGTGAACATCTTAAATCACTGTATTTCATTGCTAAAGGAAGTTTTTTTTTGACGTGTGTGTTGGTGATAAAATGTCCAGCTAAGGGAGAAATAAACTTCTTCCATGATTCAAAGATAAGAGAAAGGAGGGGTGGTGACTGAGCAGCTGTGTTTAATAACTAGGTGGTCTTCATTTTCTTAATTCTAAACAAAATTTCAACAAATTAACAAATTCAAATCAACAAATATTATAACAGAGCTGTTTAGAAAGTAATTTAAGTGTATTGCTGTTTTTAGTGTGAAACTTCTAAGAGCTATCTGTATTTGAAAATTTATAAATCTGTTCTGCCTTTACTAGGATATCCGGAAATTCTTTGGTGTTGTACCTGCTGGAAAGCGACAAGAATGTGAGACTGTGAAAAAGAGTGAAAAAATTAAAAACGGTGAAGGACCCTCAAGTGGGAAGAAAAGGGGAAAGGAGACTAAGGTTAGTTTTGCTTTTGTTATTTGCAAAGTGTTTGGTTTCTCTGGTGTAGAGAATGCTTGTATCTCCAGCATTTTTAAAGTCATAGTTCTCATAGGACTGTATGTTAGTTAGTTTTATAGACGGGGAAGAAACTGTCACTTCATATTAACTTCTAGCAGCAAAACTTTGGTGAAGAAGACTGCCGATGTTAAAAATATACTCGGGTTGTAGAACGAAGGAGAGATAGGTAGAAGTTGTTACGGTTAGGTGGTATGTGGGAACAGTCTGATGCATGTGAAGTTATTGAGGCCATAGGTCACAGATCTCTCAAGTGGCTTGCTTATTTATTTTTTAACTTAATTAAAATTGAAGCTTATGCACGGTAGATGTGTACATAGCATAAAGATGTCAAGCTTTGAAGTAAGCTAAAAGTCTGTGGCGTAGGTGCCCTCTGGCCGGGTTTTTAACCAGGTGTTTTCTAAACACCTATGTGGGAGACATTCACACTACCTTTCTTGGATGGGGTTACTTAAGTAAACCTGTTGCAAAGACCAAATTTTGTAAAATGACAGCTTAAGATTAGGTTGGGTTCTAGTCTAGGAGTACTTTTCATTTAATCATCTGAACTGGTATAAAAAAGAAAGGAGTGGCTATAAAAAGGGCTTTACAAACACTTAGAGGATGGAAGGGTTTCCAATAGGATGGAATGTTTAATGGGAAGCATCACAATCAAGTATGAGGTTACTTAAAAATATTTTGGCTGTATAATTTAATTTTTTAATGTGAAAATAAAGGACCATCCAGTGGGACTGAAAGACATAGGAATTATCTTATTGATCTATTTTTTTTTAATTCTCCAATTATATCAAGGTTTTAACATGTTTCAGATCAGAATTGAATGTGGATTTTGAAACGTGTTGGGTTTTTTCTAGACTTTTACATTTAGAAGCATTTGCAGCTCTGCACGGCTGCAAAACAAGTAGTTTTGTAGCCATAGTTGTAGCTATAGTTGGTAGTTTGATAGGCCCAGGAAACTCTCTGCGCAGCTTGTGATTTCTCTAAATATCTAAAACTTGTCAATGTCTTTTAAGAAAAAAAATCCTTGAGTTTAACAGTTAACTTGAGTTAACAGTTTTAGACTAGTTACTGCTAGATGGCACGTGTTTGTTGACTGACCATTGGTGTGATCTCTTACGGTAGTTGTACTGCTTAACAGGTGAAAGGAGAAACTGCAAGCAGCCTGGACATGGAGTAGGAAATCAGTCTAGCTTCAACTGTTGTGTGTGCTGTTTTCCTCTGAAGTTGTGTTGAATTCTGGTGGTTATAGCAAAGCCATATCCAGAATGGTACAAAAGTGAAAGCTGAAGTCTGTACAAGTAACATACTGGTCTATGCCACCTCTGTTTCTGGTGGGACCATGCAATTTCTTTTTTGGATTTAAAGTTGGAAGTGCTCAAAAACCTGTTTTACTTTAGCTGGCATTAAACTTGAATATTTATTTTCAACGTAATCATCCATGATTTGCTTGGAGCACATTGAGCTTTACTGCTGCAGTTTCTTCCTTATTTTCTCTGCCCTGCACCTTTCCTCCTCCTACTCATGAGTTAGCACAAGACTGTAAATGTAACATTGGGAAGTAAATACTTTCTGTTAGAATTTGTTTGAAACTCATAAATTTGCATGTGTAACTGAACCAAAGCTTTACTGGTTGAACTAATGGTCTGTTACTCTTAGGTGAGTAATTCACCCAGTGAAGATGATCGCAAACAAAAGCGAACAAACAAGAAAAGAAGAATAATCTATGATTCAGGTAGTGTTGACAGTTGTTTCTGAATGCTCTTTTGTATATTTTACATCAGCAATCAAGGTCAATTAGGTAAATGGGACATCTGAAAGAAAGCTGTGGTTGGTTTTTTTTGTACATGCAATTAAAAACATTTTTCCCTGTAATTATTGCTGGGTAGCTAAATATAGTTGATAATAATAAGAGTGCAGTGTGTGCCATGCAGGTAATATAAAGTGCAAATTAACTTTTAAGAAATACAAATGATTAAACAAAAAACAACCCACCAAAAAAACCCAAGAGTTCAGATAGGCGATTCTATCAAAACTCCATATCTACTTTTTTAGTGAAGACATATATAAATTGTGGGGAGTTTCAGATTTCCTGTTCTGTTAGGGATAAACAACACCCTATACTGTGTACAGGAGGCTGATGATATAATTAACGTTTCTATGCATTGCATGAGTATTGTTTTAAAAGGCTAACTTGTGTTTCCTTATGTGTCTATTAAAAAACCCCATCTGGTAACCATCTAGTTCATCCCATAGTTTTAAGTTTACAGTGTGGAACATGTAGAGTACAAATTAAAGCACTGCTATCACATTCTAAGAATATTCTTTGGAGTATTATAATAAAGGAAACCCTTTTAGTAGCATTTGTATCTTAAAAAATTCCAACTCAATAAAAACTAACCCCTTTACCCCCTCCCAAAAAATGCAAACCCTTGCTTGAAATTTCTAGGTTAATCTTTCTGAGCTGTGATATCCTTTAATCCCTCTTTGACTGGATTCTGAACCTTGAATATTTGTTGTGATACTGGAGAAAAGACTGCAGGAGTTCCTTCAATTTTTGACTCTTACTGAAGACTTCAGCTTGTATTTTTAGAAGAAAATGTAGAAGAAAAATGAGCGTTATTCTGACAGATGTTTGTGTGATATTCTATATAGAAAAAATGTGTTCAAATCTTCAGATAAACTGTTTTATAATATGTAACTCAACTGCTGCCTTTAAAGTGCTGATATTCTCTGGAGACTTTGTAAAGTCTAGCTCAGTAGTAGGAGAGCAAGAGAGAATTAGTGCTTTAAGTTCTTGAAATTGGAAAAGTCTGTGTGCCTTTCTCTTTAATATTTACAATATGGTTAGTGATATCATGGAAAAAGGTAGGCTTTGATGGGTAATCCTCTGTTACAGTTGCTAGTTATCTTGACTTCTTCAGTTTGTGCTGCATATTCATTTGGATGTTATGATACATAATCCACAGTGGTTTGAGTCTGGTGTCTTGACACACTTCAAACTTGGGATATGGAGGATGGTTGGTGAGGTGAATGGCAGTCTACCAGTGTTCTGAAAAATCGGAGTACAACCTCAGTGATCTATTTTAGCTTGTTGTTAGCATTTGGAATGGGTGTTGTGGAATGCACCAGAAAAACATGATACTGTATAATCAGCCTAATTAATTGATGTTAAAAGTTCGTGGTGGTGGTTGGTGTATATTTTGCGTTTTTTTTTTTTTAGTAATCTGATGTGATACTGTATGACAGTTGCATTCATTTTTGGAAAGCTTTTTATACAGGCATGTCAGTTACTGGAATAAATAACAAAATATTTCTTGTTATGTAAACAACACTGCGTAGACTGAATTCTGACCAAATTTTAATTCAGTTACGTATATGCTGGAGTAAATGATAGCTAGGCTATTAGCTGATGGAGAAGAACAAAGCTGTGCTCAGATATTACATGTGACATCTTTTTCTCAATGAGTTGCGTATATACATGAACACACATTAATGTTATGTGATCTATTAAAGTCTGTATGTTGTGGTCAAAATACAGATTCAGAAGAGGAGGTGCAGTCAGTGAAAAAATCCAAGAAGCCATCTGAGAAAAAAGCAGACATTTCAAAACCTGGTAAAGTTCAAAAGCGGGATCCTGTTGTTTATATTTCAGAGACAGGTAATGGAAGAAATATATCATTATATGTTCAGCTGCAGTGGGGTGGATTGTGTTACAAATGGGATGGATTGACTCATACTCTAAAATATGGCCATAATTAATCTTTCTCACTATTAGGTTTTATGTTCTCCTTAAACAAGCTAACCAAAAGCACTTCAGAAGTTTAGCCTCAAGTATTGTAAAGTCAGGAGCAGGGCAAAACTGAGGTGATGTTGGGTAGTGGCTTAGCTGGATTTGAATAGGCATATAATTTAGTAAGCTAACATTTCCCTGCTTAAGAATATTCCATAAATTTAAGGGAAGCAGTTAAGTAAAGGAAGTATTTTTGATATAGTTAAACTGCTGACTAGTATGTTAAACTGCTGACTAGAACGCTTTGTGAAGTGACTGTTGGTTACCATAAATAGGTTTGAAAACTCAGATTTTCGTTTTTCTTGGTATTTGACTCTCCATGTCTTTAATCTCTGTCTAATACGTTGGTGATCACAAAGGTTCTTGGGGTTTGTGTTTTACTTCCTTATCAACACAAACACTTTTTTGAAAAAGCATTATTTGTTGGTTAGACTTTTAGGAAGAGCTGTAATTGGAAAAAACAGTTATTACAAGAACTTGCATTACACCTCGTATATACCATACCAGTCAGTCTTTGATTTCCAAATTCTGGACCTATTTTTGCTCTTGGGAAAGGAGTGCATGTAATTAACCATTCCTGATAATTTTCAGGTCTCCTCTAGCCTTCTGAAAAAAATTTTGACAGTGATTAACTGCTAAGTTCTCAGCAGTTTGGTTTAGACTTAGTCTCTTTAAGCTGCATAGTTAAACTAAAACCACAAGCTGTTGGTTTGGTTGAAGAGTGTTATGTGTTGGTTTGTTTTAGTTGTTTGCAGAGTTGTAGTTCCTTAGGACTGCTTTCAGTATTGCATTTTGTGTGATTCTTGACCTTGGTGCTCTCAAGAGGAGTTTGACTGTAATTTTACAGCAGAGATATTAATCTACTGTTACAGAATTTTCATCCTGCAGAATTCTCATTAAACATATTTCCTTCTTAGCTCCCGAACAAAAACCTGATTATTTTCTGCTGTCTTCCCCCCTTCCCTTGTGCTCTTAATTCTATCACGAGGCAGGTTTGTTTCCAATTACTTTATATTGTGCATTTTCCTCTACTAATTTTGAGGTTGTATGGAAAAGTTTCAGTGGCATTAGTTACTATTGTTTGATAGGTGAACATCTGTTTATGTAGACTCAGTCTTATTTATAAACCAAATATATTTATAAATGCCACCAGAATAGGGGAAAATACTCAGGTTTTGTGAATTCTGTAAAATTCACTCGTGGAAGAAAATTAACAGAGCTTCTAGTATTTAGCTTAGTATTTCAGTACTTCTTGAAGATGGACTTGAACACTTTGTTAGCATCTGAGAACAGTTGACCTGAATGTGTGTGCGTGAGCATTTTTTGGTACGTAGAGTTGTGCGATTTGGGTTGGGTGGTTTTGGGTTTTTTGGTGGTTTTTTTTTTTTTTTTGGTAAATATATTTGAAATAAATGTGAGACTTGCATCTCCAGGGCTGTTTTTACTATTGCTTGTTCTGTCTAAGAGATCTGTCACTTAACTGAAGATTAAGACTATATATGGGCTGAAAGACTTCACTTACTGAGACTCTCATGATAGGATGAATTTGATTCCTGTTTTACTGAAAGACATAGATTGGAAGTATTTTAAATTTGACTCAGCTGGATAAATTAGAAGCTTTTCGAATGGTCTGCTGTTCAGAGCTGGTAGCTTTCCCAACTTAAATCTCTTGTCATGTTAGGTTCAATCTTTTCTGGTTTGGCTTTTAAATGTTAAGGTCTCTTTCTGCACTGGAACTGTTGTAATTTCACATTGGTTTGTTATAATGCAGGTAAAAGTAGGTATTTTGATATCTGATGCTGGTTACCATGCTCTGATCACCTGTGCAATATAAGCTGTAGAATTTTCTGAGAGTTGCAACATGAGGTGGACGCATTTGGGTTGCAGAGGTGTTTCTTATAATTTGTGGTGCATGTCTCTCTGATTACTATAACAGGCTTGAAATGAGAGAGGCTTGTGCTTTCTGTTGGTTGCTGCTGTGATTAAATATTATATCTGGTCTGAGTTCAGCTGAGGCTGTAATTACCAGGTCTGTATTTGTGTCCTAGAATTCTTTATTAGCTGCAGGACTTCCTCTATATGGATTCTTAGAAACTGATAAAATTAAGACTTGAATCCAAAACATGTTTTTTAAGTGTTAGAATTCCAGTTCTTCTGTGATACCTCTTTGAGTTTTAGGATACATAATGAGAAAGTGAATCCAGACCTTGCTTGGGTATAGTATTTTTTTGGTAAGGTCATTGTTGAACATAAACATTATCTCCCTATAATCATACTACGTATTTTTAGAACAAGAAAAGGATTGTTTGCCGCAGTATCCCATTACAATTGAGGCTTGACTGGCTTTTTTTCTATACCTTCTTCAACAGCCTTTCTTCAGAATCTGTTTCTAAGGTGGATCGTGCTTATTTTACTTGTCCTAGATATTTGACTTTGTATCTAGCTCTGCTATGACCTATATTAAAATAAGCTCAGTTTTCCGAAGTGTCCTGAACACTTTGTCCTTTTACTCAAAACTTTGCTTCCTTTGACAGTTTTGCTAACAATTCTTTCCTAATTAAAAAGTATCTTTAACAGCATTGATCCCAGAGCAGATAAATGATCAGATGCCTGTGGAATAAGCGTTACAGATTTAGGTTTATTATGCAAATCAAAGTGGTGTAATCAAGTTTTTCTGCATAAGGATACCATGGGAACATGGGTCAAGTTTATTAGTGAAATCCCTGAAAACCATGGTGCAAGGTTACTGTTATCTAAGTACACACAAAGACTTAATTGACTTAATGGTCTGTCACTAAAACAGTGTCTTTATAACCTTGACACTTAATGCTTGAATTTTGTTTAATTTAATATGGATAAATTGTTTCTTCAGCTTAATGGAGCTGTCAGGCTGAGTGTGTTTTAATGGTATTGATACAGCTATTAGCTTCAGATAAACATGATTTATAAAATCAGGAATATAGTAATAGTGGATAGAAAATGTCCTAATGAAATTTTTAGGCATTTGTCCTTTTCTTGTTTTTAGTGTTATGCGCTGAAAACTTAAATCAAGAATACCCTTGTTGGACTTACTCAAAAATCAGAATCTCTTTCTCAAGGACTTTTGTCTGTGACAGGGTGTTTGAAAGAGCCTTTTGGCTCAAGTAGTCAATAGCAGTTTAGTAGTTTGTAATTCTCCAAGAAATACTTCGTTATTAATGAAGCAATTTTAAATTCAATAAATACTTAGTATATTGGTGTCTGGAGGAAAGAGGAAAAAAGAGCCTTCTTTTTTTGTTGATAGAACAGTCTTAGTGGGTTGGGGAAAAATCCGAGTGTTTGTTGTACTTGTTAAAATAACACTTTGACTGTATGAAGAATGGAACCTTGAGCTTTGTTTGTAGAAGATGACCTGTAATTATGATGTGGTGAACTTCACCTGTTTTCATCACAGGTGGTTATTTGGGCAGGAATTGTGAATTATTTTTAGTGAATGTGGTAGACACCGAGTAGGGTTGCAGGTTACTGGAAAACTGTTCTTGAGAGCTTACAAGGTAGAACAAGAGGAGAATAGCTTGTGAGTGTGCTTGCTGAATACAGGCTCTTTTAATATAAAGAACATGGGGTGGGTAGGGATACAAATAAAAAAAACAACAGAAAAAAATCAGTTGAATGCTAGTACTGGTGGCCAAAGGAAGTCCCCACATCCGAACACTGGTTAAAATAAGCAGCAGATTGTCAGTGAATAAGCACGTCCTCTACTGAAACGTTTCATAGGGGAATAAAAAATTGTCACTGTTCCTTCCTGGGCAATACTAACGTATATGCTTATGGAAATTGCTATACTTATGTGAAAATGGCTAATGGTGATAAATAGCACTCTGTGTACCAGCTTTCCTCTAATGTATTCTATGAAAGGTCAGTTGAGAATACATAGTTGAACCTTAAGCGAGTTTGACTTGAAATGCTCTTGAGGAATGAGAGTATAGGTTCTGGCAGAAATTCTGTGATGAAGCGGAGACTAGTTGCAGAGGACAACATAAAAGGTATTTAGGAGCAAACCCCATTAAAATTAATTTAAGTTTGGGAATACCAATGGTACAGACATAAAGGTCCTGTAATAGTAAATGTGCTGTTGTACTGAAACTCTGAAGTTTTATAAACATAGTAAATGTATGAGAGTATCTGATTGCTTCGATCTGGAGTTGCCTCCCTGAGCAGGGGAAACCGGACGTATGGATGAAGTAAAATTTAATCTTAAAGATTAATTTTTTTTTCTCTACAGAATCTAGGATAACAGCAATATTGAGAATTAAATGTGGTAACATTGAATAAAAAATGAACAGGATTAATTTATCAGAAGAGGGTCATTAGGATTACTTTGTCAGCCTGTATTTCAAACATGGCAGGACATGAATTAAATTCATTACAATTTAATATCTAACAATTGCTGTTAGAATTTATGTTTTTAATAATGGGCACATTGATGCATGTATTTTTACAAGTACTTGGTTATCTTTTACTACTTTTTGGAGGTGTGTTAAAAGATGTTATGGTCAAACAGCTGGCTAGCTGTAGTTCTGTGCTGTTCACTTGATATGTTTGGATTGCAAAATGATTGTTTTAATTGTCAATTTATAGAATCACAGAATGCTTCAAAGGTCATCTGGTCCCAACCCCTTCTGCAGTGAGCAGGGACATCTTCAACTAGATGAGGCTGCCTAGAGCTCTGTCCACTGTGACTGGAATGTTTCCAAGGATGAGGCATTACCACCTCTCTAGGCAACCTGTGCCAGTGTTTCATTACACTCACTGTAAAAAATTTCTTATGTAGTGTAACTCTCCCCTTTCTGAGTTTAAAACCATCACCCCTTGTGGTATCATGACAGGCCCTGAGTAAAAACACTGTCTCCATCTTTCTTATGAGCCTCCTTTATGTACTGGAAGGCTGCAAAAAGGTCCCCCTGGAGTCTTCTCTTCTCCAGACTGAACAACCCCACACTCTCAGCCTGTCCTCACAGCAGAGGTGCTCCAGCCCTCTGAGAGCCACAAAACCTCCCATTTTTGTGGCTCTCCTCGGGACCCATTCTAACAGGTCCATATCCTTCCTGTGCTGAGAACTCCAGAGCTGAACATAATACTCCAGATGGAGTCTCACCAGAACAGAGAGGGAGAATCACCTCCCTTGATTTGCTGGTCATGTATCTTTTGATGCGGCCCGGGCTACAGTTGGCTTTCTGGGCTGTGAGTGCATATTGTTGGCTCATGTCCAGCCTTTCATCCACCAGGACCCCCAGTCCTTCTCTGCAGGGCTGCTCTCAACCCCTTCATCCCCCAGACTGTATTGATACTGAGGGTTGCCCCAACCCACGTGCAGGACCTTGCACTTGGCCTTGTTTAACCTAATAAGGTTCACATGGAGCCACTTCTGCAGCTTGTTCAGGTTCCTCTGGATGCCTTCTCATCCCTCTGACTTGTCAACTCTACCACTCAGCTTGGAGTCATCTGCAGGCTTGCTGAGGGTGCACTCAATCCCACTGTGTCATTGGTGAAGCTGTTGAACAGCGCTGGGCCCTGTACAGACTCCGGAGGGACACCACTTGTCACTGATCTTCATCTGGACATCAAACCATTGACCACCACCCTCTAGATGTGACCATCCAACCAATTCCTCATCCACCAAACAGTCCACCCATTCAATCCATACTCTCCAATTTAGAAAGAAGGATGTTTTGATGGACAGTGTCAAAGGCTTTACAGAAGTCCAGACAGATGGCATCCACAGCTCTCCCCTTGTCCTCTGATGTAATCACTGTATCTGGTCAGGGAGGACTTGCCCTTGCTGATACTGTGCTGGCTATCTCAAATCACCTCCCTGTCCTCCATGTGCCTTAGCAGAGCTTGTAGGAGGATCTGTTCCATGATCTCCCGAGGCACAGAGGTGAGACTGACAGGGCAGTAGTTCCCAGGGTCCTCATTTCTACTCTTTTTAAAAATGGGTGAAGTGTTTCCTTTTTCCCAGTCACCAGGGACTTCACCTGACTGCCAGGACTTTGCAATTAAATTTATTTTGAGGAAACTTTCTGGAAAAATAATTTTCATATGTGCTTCATTCTTGTTCCTTCTTTAAACAATGTCTTATGTGTGAAAGCTATTGATTCTGTAGACTGCTTTCAATATTTTGAAGCCCAAACTATTTTTTAACCTGTTTAGAAAAGGAAGCAGGTTTCTTTTCAAATGGAAATGTTTCTGTGGTTTGGGTTTTCTGTGTGTGGTTTTCTTTCTTTTTTATTAATAGAACTGTCAGCGCTTGGATTGTAAATGTGTATTGATTTTAATGACATAAGATACTACTTTTATTAAAAAAAATCCTTCAGGCATGTAGCAGACTGGATGTTTGAGCCTCTGTGCTGTTACTCTGCATTCTAACTTACGATGAATTATTTTGCCATTTAATTCTGATGTTGCAGTTAATGTTTTTTAATCCTTTTCTCCCACGGGAAAGCAGTATGACGTGAATTCTCATTTTTCTGAAAGCTGAGTGCAGAAGTTACCTTGGATAGGTGTAGTAAATATATTTAAATTAAGGAACCGAGTTGGTATCTTCAATCCAGTGTTAATCTGATTGCCTGATAGCTCTGTGGAGATGACTAGTCCTGTAAGTGTTAAGCTCTTCCGTGACCGCAACAAGCACTTTGGCTTTTCTGTCCCGTCAGTGTTTAGTTGAATTTTTGCACACTTCTAACTACAGTGAAAAAAATGGATGCCCTTGCTGTGAACTAGCAGTGAATTGCACATATGCAGGCTGTTTTTTCCTTTATGACAAAAATACAGAGAAATAGGCACAGATTGTGCCTTGAGTGTTCACTTCTTGCATTTCTTGGAACTTCATTGTATGTCTTCATGTTGCACATCTAATCTTTGATATTGTGCATTTGTGTTATCTTCTAACTGATGTGGTGAAATACAGGTGGTATGTTTTGCTGGGTATTTGTGTGCACATCAGAGCCAGGTGACATTAATGGTCATGACACTGTAGGGTAGTACAGGGAAGTAGAAACTGAGAGCTCAAGAGGAGAGCGCTTACAACAGTACCATGGAAATCGTAGTGTAGGAAACAGTCTTTTTCTTCCCAGTCAATGTCTGTTTTTCTTTCCATCTCCAGCATGGCTTGTGAACCTAGTTGAAGGTTAGGTAGATTAAGTTTTTAATACTTAAAAAGATTTTTATATTTTTAGTCCTGTAAGTGCAAATGAATCATATTTCTTCTGTCCTATGTAAGACAGTACATTTTTAATGTAGGACCTAAGCTCATAATATGGAGGCAGTAGTTAGTAATGTTTGGAGTAAAACTTTATAGAAATACTGACTCATGCAGGTTATTTCTCTTTACAAAGTCTCTATACCATTGGAAAAAGGAAAACATTGTTCTTTAACAGTATATGAACTACTGATGCAGTATTGTAGGCATTTAAGCAGTATGAATACCTGCAAATAAGTTACCTGTAGCTTTGGGTTTTTTTCTTATGCCAGTTATGATTCAGAGTTCACATTAATTTATTAAGTTTTTTTAATATTATAGATAATATGTGGTGCACGTATGTTATAACTTGCTTTTTAATTTTTCAGTGGTTAAATTTTTAAGATGTAGGGGATTTTTTTACAGGTTTCTTGCAGGTTTTTAATTATTTTCATGAAGCATGTGAAAATGGATGACAAATTTTTGCACTTAGGTATATATGATATTTTTAGAAGATAAAAAGTAAAATTCCCAAAGTTCTTGCAGTTCATGTTGTTTGCAGTAGAGCTTTTCAATTTCATTTTTGTTCCCACTTTCCTTTATGAACTTCCTGTGACTGTAATAATTTATTTATAAATGACTCAGTTAATCCTAGTTTAAAATGTAAAAGAGGACTTTTTTTTTGCTAGACTGGTTAATTTTGTCTGAAACAGAACACCATGCTCAGTAAGTTGAGCTGCTGCTGGAAAAAATGACTGCATTTATACTTGTTTGAATTTTTTTCAAGTTAGTCTTTTTTTTCCCTAGTTTTCTAATTAATCATTTGGTGTTACTGAATATTCCTATGATCCAACATTAGACAACTAAATCAGAACATGAAATTTCATTGCATGGTGAGGATTCAGATCTGCTGTGAAATCATGAAGCTGCTATTACGGCAGAAGTAACCAGTTCAAGTGACTAAAGCTCTCTAGAATAGACTGGAAAGAGTTAGTGGACTGTTAAACTTCTAATTGCATGCCAGGGTAATGCAGCAGTTTCAATGGCAAATGTGCATTTTTTTGTTTGGAGGGAGTTGCTATAGTTGATGGTTTTGCATATGACGATTTCTTCAGTGGAAACGTATTCAGCTTTCATTTTAATGCTTCCAAAACTTCTTACTGAAGATATTTTAAAAAGATAAGTATACATTTTTTACTAAGAATTTTATTTGGTGTGTACTGGACAAAAGGGTATCAAAGGCTATGTAGTTTGGCACTAAATGGTGTAGTTACAGTCAGACATGGCAGTTACTGCATTGTGGTCTTGGATCATGTTTTCCCTCAAAGTGAAAGATATGACAGAGGCAACTTCTTGAACTTATCTTGATAAAATTGGAAAATCCAAATGTAAATTTGATTTCAGGGGACTAATGCTGGAATAGTTCTGGTAAGATTGCTATTTCTGTAACAGCATAGAACCTTGACGTGTCAGTGCAGGCAACATGCTAAAAGTTGTGGTTTAAAGTGCATGTTTGTAGTACATCTAAAATCAATTATCTTTTTGAGAGATGACATAAAAGTCTGTACAGTCATTTAGATCCAGTTTTTGAAATGTAGATTGCAACTGCTGTGTTCTTAAAAGCAGAGGAAGGTGGAAGAAGAAACTCATTTTGCTAGTCGCACATAGCATCTGTTCTTTTTGGGAAGAGTTACAGGGGCTGGGTTTGAATCGATTTGCTGGCTTTTTTTGAGAAGTGGTGGTTATCTTAAAGATGATCTTCTTAAAGATTTACTTCAAGGAAAAGGTGAACAAAAAACTCAGGCCTACTAAGTGTTGGGACTGAGTATTGACCAATATGTATTTAAAATAATCAAAACCTGATACAATGACTTCTTTTTCATACATACATCATTTCCTCTACCCTCAACGTTAGCTTGGTCAGCAATACTTACTTCTCTGGACTGCAAGCTTTTTAGGACAGGAGCTGTTTAAGTACTTGTGCAGATGTGGTGCCGTTGAAACTGAAGAATGTCCAGAATGTTGTCTTTCTACACAAGTAATGTAGATTTAATGATTTTTTTGATAGGGTATAGTCCTTTAGCTCTATATAGAAATTCTTATGTAGCAGTCTACAAACATTATCATCACTTTATCATACATTTATTGTAATAAGTACAAGTAATTTGTAACCTCTATCTCTTGTCTATATTAGGAATTGGTTTTATAACATCATAATAAAATGTTGTCTCTATCTTAAATATTTTGCATTCTAAACAGAACAGGAGCCAGGGAGTTATGTTCTGTACTGATGAGAAACTCAACAGTACAGAAATAATAAATGAAGGTGAATAAAATATGTTGTTCTGAAGGTCATCTGAGGATCTGTCCTATGCTGCTTGTTACCATTGTCCATTCTTGCAATAGATTGCCCCGTTTTAAGATAGGCTTGAGGTCATTCCTGAACCTGAGCCTTTAAAAATTATCTGAATTTAAACATATGTCTAAAATAGCCTAAATAATTTTGATAGAGTTAGGGAACAACTGCATGTGTTGCTCTGTCATCAGCAGGTGAAAGCCTGCTGAGAAAGGGTGAGGAGAGGAAAGAGGAAGAGGAGTAATAAACTGCTACAGGTGGGCTGCAGGTGTTAGTTTATTAACCTAACTGTGCTATTGCTAGAACAGTATATAAAATAAAAGCCAGATGTGCTTTAATGTAATGAAATAGTTTTTAAACCCCCCAGGATGTAACAGTTGTTTGTTGCCAGGGTCGTTTGGCCTTGTACGTTGCCTGGCATGATAGGTCCCTGCTTCATGTGTGGTGTTTGCACCCAAAATAATTAAAAGCAATCTCATGGTTGTCATGGCTGTCTGTTCCATTAATCACGTGGTTAGCTTTCGCTTTGTCACATCTAATTGATTCCCAGAAAACTTGACTAGAATACATGGTTTTAACATGTGTTTGTAATTCAGAGCTAATCCCCATCAGATATTTTTTCATAGTATAGCACACAAAAAAATGTGTCGATGTAAGCAGGAAATGCTCATTCTTGGAATAGTCTTTTTCTGCTCTAAAAAGATTTTTGCAACATAAAAGTGATCTAGTTGATGATAAAATTGATATTTCTTTCTTACCTTGTGAAGTCCATGTCCCCACCTAAGGCTTTATCTCAGCTGTTCTCCTAGCAATTGCTATAAGAATACAATTTTCAGTTTTATTTTCCTCACAAACAAGCCCAAGTTACTGGCTTGCTTGTATGAATGAGAGAGCCTCTCTCCTTTTACAGATCATGGTTGAAAAGCATTGACCTAAATAGTCCATCAGCAGTAATAGGACTCTTGATATCAATTTTTGAAGTTGTAAGTGAAGTCACCTTCATACTTGTAAATAAAATGAAAGTGTACAACTCATTAACTTCAGTGTTTACTTCAATGGCAGTGGGCATGGGTGAGCAGTTTGCTTCAAGGAAGAAGCATTAAGGTTGTACTGAAAAAGTTGATGTTCTTAAGTACTTGAAATAAGGGGAGTGCCTGGAAATCAGGCAAATTTGGGATGTGCTTATGAATATCCAGAACCTGGTTTTAAACTGTAGCCTGAGTAACCCACTTAACAGAATCAGGGTGTTTTTTCCTAATGACTATTTCCATGTTCTCATTCTGCCTTTTCTTTATTTACACCTATAGGTGACTGTTCATAAGTGCTGTGAGTCTGTTGTTGTTCTTCAGTCACCATGTGCAGTCAATAAATTCTTCTAATTCTGTTGTTTCTAGGAGGGACATAATTAAAACAAAGTTCTAATTATTGGTGATACTTAGTGCCAGCATCGTAAGTGACACAAATCTACATCCTTTTTCATTAAAACTTAATTATATTTACCTTGCTTCTTTCTACTTGAGCAAAAGCAATATCCTGTTGGTTTTTGTTGTTAAGTAGCTATGAGTGAATAATGAAAAAAATCAATATTGCATGCAGATGTTCTGATAGCAATAGTGATGAGTAAAGATTCTTTTCTAGCCTAGAACAGTCCTTAGCTCAAGAAAACTGGGAATGGGGAAGCACAGAAGGATTTGTGTCTTCTTCCCAAGACAAATAAATGTAATTACATCTACATGAACTATTAATTTCTGGTAAGAAGTAAATTTTATTCCTGCAAATGTATTTTCTTGTGAATCTGAAATTCAAAAGAAGTAAAAATATTTTTGAAATTGTTTGAAATAAGCAGTCTTCTATTCAGACCTTGAGCTCTTGTAGATGGTAAGACATCTAGTGTCCCAATCTCCTAGCTATGTAATAGTTTGTTAAATTGAGCTAAATGGCAGTAAGATATTTACTGTTGCCTAGGGAAAGTAAATTGCGTTAAGTGTAGTAAAGTTTTTAGCTTCCTGGTAAAACCTGCTGCTGTCAACTGATGGCCTGGTCTTGAGTTTTCTTTTCCCTGTGTTGCTTATCTTTAGGCATTCTTCGCTTAATTGCTGAACCAGTTTCCTCCATTACAAATGTATCTTTGTTTTATTTTTCTTTCTCTCCCAGCAATAGTTAAGATCCCTGTTTGTACTTATTATATTCCACTTAGTTAAGTGTTCAGGAGCAGAAAGTTCCAGCTAATGCCTAAAACACTTTTGTTACTACAGTCTATTGAGAAAGGGTGAAACAAAAAATGATTGTTTCTCTTTATTTCTGTCTAGTATATAACAAGAATTGTAGCTGATGGACATATGACATCATCAAAACTTAGGGAAGTGATTAAGAAAACAAATTTCTGTATGAAAAGTAGTATGAGGGCTTGAATTAGAGATGGAAAATGAACATATTTGGGGGATAATACTGTCAATTTTAATTGTCAATATTTTAATGTCAATATAAGTTCAGTTATAAAGCAGATGTTTAGAACATGGAGTGTGTTGCGAGGAGCATCTGAAAGGTCTCTATTTTGAGCAAAGTAAAACCAGACTTCAGTTAGAGGCATGCAAATGAGATGGCTTCTGTTTCTGTTCCTCCCAAGTCTCTGCTCTTTATTCTTTCTGTGACTGTTCTTCTGGGGGATTTCCTTGCAGTTTGCTTCTTAGCTCTTGCACACTTTGAGTTTTTAGAAGAGTTCACGAAGAAAGTGAACTTCTATCACTTACCAAGAAGTTTGTCCACTGATGTTTGCCTTCTGTGCTGTCGTATTAGTCTAATCAGTTGGGAATGATACCTGTAGGTTTCTGTATGCTTCAGTGACAGGTTTCATTTGTATAACTGTCAGTAAGGCTTCACAACATAACGCACAACTCTTTGAAGTACTTAGTAATACCTCTTGTCAGTTGAGTGACTGGGTGAAGAGTTTGGGTCCAGAGTGAACAAATGGCCATCAAACCCTCCTTCTCTTTTTCATTGCTGGGAAGACCATGTCCTGGCTACTATAGAAGACTCCTGAAAATACAGATTGTGTGTGTGTTGTGGTTTGTTTTTTTTGTTTTTTTCCCCAGTGATCTGTGGGCTAATTCGTAATGAGACTGTGTATGCCCTTTTCCTCCTCATTTTAAATAGAAAAAGAATCTGTTTTATGTGCTGACCTCTTGACTAATTTCTGTGTTCTGTGAAATGGCTGCATTTCTTTGAGATGGTTTTGACTGTACTGGAAAGAGGGTGTGTTTCAGTGGAGAAACCTAGAGATTGTAGAGTAGCTCATAGAATTTTTGACTAAAAGAGAATAAGCAGAAACACTTGAACACAATTTTTAAAAACATTCATAAGATATAAACAGTGCTTTAAAAATAACCAGTAAGCTTATTCAAGAAGCCTTTTGTAAATACAATGTTCTAATATTTTCCCCTGCTTCGTCGTGTAATATTGAGAGATACTTAAGAACATACAAGACTGCAAAACCTGTATTAGCTACTCTATTAATGAATACTATAAAGTAATAAAAATAAAGGTAACTTTGTACTTGACATTTTATGTGAAGGAAGAGTTGTGCTGTTCAGTTTGGTGTTGTATTAATTAAGGAGAGGGTTCAAATTTCAGTCACCTTGATTTTCTGTTTATCATCTTCCGTATGGGAACCTCTCTAAAAGAGAGGTGATGTATGAACACAAGTAACAAATTCTGTGTGTCTCTTTTTCAGTACTAAGTCTATTCAGACTTGAGCTATGCTATTTGTGATGCTATATACTATGTGTTACACAGCTCAGCCTTTTTTCCAAATCGCTTATCAGCACTTGTTTTCTTAGGATCTGAGTTGATGCAATCTGCCAAAATAGTTCTCTTGACTGTTCTTAAGGTGCATGTACCAGAAGTAATAGAATACCTTTCATGTTTAGATGAAGAAGATGACTTTGTCAATAAAAGAATTTCCCTGAGACCAAAGGAGAATGGGACATCAGCAATTGGTTGTCTGGGAACAACTACAGTGAAAAAGGAAGATGTAAAACCACGAGCTAACAGCAAACCATTATCTCCAGTGAAACAGACTCCCACCACGGCACTTGATTTCTTTGGGACAAGTAGTGTCCAACGGTCAGAAAAGAAACTGGTAGCAAGTAAAAGGAAAGAAGTGAGTACTGATGATGTTCCTTTAGGCTGTTCACATGTCTGAGAACAGATCAAAATGGCCAGTGTAATGACTGCGAGGAGCTATTTAACTATTTGTCCTACTTAATGTTATTTTTTAGTGACCACTCGAGTATAAGTTCAGTTCCTATGATATGTGCAGGCATATCAAGTCCTCAAATGCAAGTTTAGAGTAGCATGTCCGTGTTTAAGAAGATAGCACGAAGATGAAAGTCGTGTCTTCTCTAATGCTGCTTCTCGTATGACTTTTCTTAATTTTAAGTAGTTTACTGGTATTAGTGGTGAATGGGATAGCTTATAGTTAGGAGTGGAAGGCAGGAGTACGAGGAAGGGGGTTGTTTTTCCAAGCTTATGGCACATATATTCATGGAAATACAAAGCACCAAATGAAGTATGCAGGAAGTTAAAAATTGACAGCGTAGTCATTGATTTCTCTTCAAGCAGGCCAGCAATGAAATGAGATATTTGTATTATAACATAGTTTAGAACAGTAAAATCTCTTGAAAACAGCTAGGAATAAAATGCTGCATGACTTATTCCCAGTCCTTACCTAGAGGTATACAAAATGAGTCCATGCAGATTAAATTACTGTAATTTACACAGTATTAGGGAAACTGAACTGTTGGTCTTTTTTCTTAAATACAGCCTTCACAAAGCAGAGAGAGCACGCTAGATGATGAGGCCATTGCTAGGCAACTGCAGCTTGAAGAAGATTCAGAGGTAAAAATTCTATAAATTTACTGTTCTATGCCAGGAGCAGTTTGTTTAACTTAAAAATGTTTTTCCTTAAGAAATTAAGATAGATTTCCCATGTATGCTATAATGAAGTGGGTTTTTTGGCATTATTTCAGTCTCAAAAATGGAACATCTCAATCTGTTTTCTGCCTATCCAGACTTTCTCTACCTGTGCAGTTGATAAGTCGATGTGTCTGTAATAATCTTGCTTTTCACCCAGAATTTACTTTCTGCTTCCTCATGTTTTTGGTTTTGTGGGTTGGGTTTTTGTTTCCTCATTCCCTGGAGGAATAACTAAAAGCTATTGCCATCTGTGATTTGTCTCACTTGTCACCTGAGTTTCCTTGTAGTTGAGAAAAATGTCAATGACCCGTGTGTGTGTGTAAAACTTCTCTGTTTGAATCGGTACTGATGTGAGGGAAAGGTTCACTTGGAAAACCTCTTGCTTTTGGAAAAATCAGTTAATTTCCCATATATTAGTGATACTGAATATCATTTGAACTAAACGTATTGTACATGCAAAGCTTAGTCTCATGCTTGACCTCCCCAGAGGTGTGATGAATCTAGCTTTAATCTAGTACAAAGGTAAACAGCTTGTGAGGAAAAACAAGGTGTTGTCTTTCATTTGAACCGAACTGAACTATAGTGCTCTCCTTGTTTATATTTATAATGAAAGAAATGTGCTTTTGCAGGTGTATCCCTGCCTCAGTCTGGTTTGCGTTCGGTAGTCGCTACTCTTCCCCTTTCTCACTGTACTCAGGGAAGATAGATGTGTTTTGTTGTTACAGGCACATCAATATAATGCCTGTGGCATATTGGTTTTACAAAGTCATCTGTTTGAATCTTATGGCAGGCATGTTGGACTTGAAGACAATTATGAAATTATTTTTGTTGCTTTTGTTAAAACAATGGTCAATGTTTATTGGCAACAGTATACGCTATTCAGGAGTAGAAGAGCTTTCCCCAAGGGGCCATGTTGGATAGGAAACGTCCAATGATCAATTATCACTGTAGGTGTCACATTCATTTTGTTAGGTGAAATAAAAATTAAAGCAAACTGGCTTTGTTTTTTTACAATTAATAAATAACTTTCTCAGATTCCATGTGCAGTATTTGTTCTCACTGGTTCTTCTGTCAAAGAAAATCAGTTTTGTAGGTAAAAATATTAAAGTTAAAAGTGTATGATTTGTTTGCATAAAGTAAACAGAACTAGCAACAAGTAGATAAATTCTACAATACTGCCAGAATTTTTTTTATCATGGTATGTTGCTAGCAGTGAATGAGAATAATTCATTATTGAGACATCATAATACTTAACAGGCATTGTTCCTATTTGTCTTTTGGGGCTGCTTTTGAAAGTTTTCTAAAGCCAACAGGTTGCATCTCGGTGTGAGCTGCTTGTTGTGAGATCCTGCCTTCAGATTTTGATTGTTAAAATTCTGATTATTAAATGAAAAGGGTGCAGAACAAAAAGTGAAGGAATGGAAAACCTCTTTGAAAACTGATTATACCAACTTATTAATATTTCTAGTGCAAAAAAAATCTAAGCTCTTTTCTCACTAGACTTCAGTCACTTTGGGGGAAACAAGTAATTCTTCATTGCCATTTTAAAAAATTTATTTGCCTTTGGTAGGATGCACTTTTTCCAGCTATGTGCTGTCTTATTTTAGATAAACTTTTTGTCTTGAATGGCCAATAGAGGTATAAAAATTTATAGTAGTATTAAAACTAAGCCTAAAAATATTTTGGTTTTTTTTTTTCTTTCAGCTGGAGAGACAGCTGCATGAGGATGAAGAATTTGCTAAAACTTTGGCCATGTTGGATGAAACACCGCAGAAGAAAAAGGTTAAATTCTTTTTAGACTATAGTTTTTGGAAATTGAGTTTCTGGGAGTGGTCTTATTTAGACATTTAACCTTTGTTTTGAGAATTCTGTATGAATGCATTAAAACCAACAAGAAAGTGTTTGTATGAAAATAACATACTCACTTTTCATACATTCCTCCTGGATTTTCCAGCAGGGATCTGATCTTCTGATAGCTGATGGTGTAAGGCACGGTAAAATAGTGCTGGGGTATACATCAAGGCTTGTAGAATTTAGGATTGCTAATTCGACTACAGCAAGTGTTAGTATTTCTAGTCAGTAAACCAGTTGGGATCAAAATTTACTGTAGCCTGGAAGTTTGTCTGGTCTTTGACTTAAAGAATTTATGTGCATGACTGAGTGCAGAACTTGCTCATGCTTCTGCCTTTGATAGAGATTGTATTCTGACTTGTGGTAGGGATCAGCTTTGTTAGATGTCATTCAGTTTGTTGTACTTAATGGTAGAGAAACCCAGGGGTTTTGACTTAATGGTAGCTTGGGACGTGCATCTCTGACTTTGGCATTGTGCATTTGTTTAGGCTCGGAAAGATTCGGGAGGAGAGCAATCAATGTTGAGCATCAAGAGCAGTCCTAATGTGACAGAGAGGCATAAGCAGTCGGAAAGAGGTAGGATGCAGAGTATAGAAAACAGTTAACATATTTATAATATTAATGAGACATGTTCTTATATATGTGCTCTTCTCCCTCTGCCTCCTTTCAAGTGAAAGCAACAAACTTGACTGGTGAAGCAAAGAACTACACCGCAAAGCAGCAAAATAAATCTGAACATCCCAAAGGCTCTCGTTTATCCCCACGATCGTCTGATGGTAAAATAGCAAGAGAGTTGACGGATAAGACCTTGCCTTTGAAACCTAGCTCTAAGCTTGTGTCTCTGAAACAAAAAGAGGAGAATGCTGAAAAGGAAAGAGGTGATCGAAGTTTAGTATCAAAAGAAAAAACTTCAGGGAAAGAAGAGAAGATAACACCGAAGAAGGAGAAAATTTCTCCTAAGAAGGCTGAGGTAGGAGCTATTAAAATGAATTTAGTTGTCTTGGTGGAGTTTGCAAGAAGACAGTTTTTGTTTATTATTGTTTATGTGTCACTGTTGTAACTTGGTACTTGGAATTTTCTGGGCAGTTTTTAAGAATTTGAAGTTCAGTGAGACTTTTCCTAGCAATTGTAAAAATATAGGAAAAAATTACCTGGAAAAGTGTGACTGAAATGCATGAAGGAACCGAGAGCTCTTTAATGCTCACTGAGGTATGCATGTACACTGCAAAATCAGTCAGTGCTTTTTCACATTTTCCTGAGAAAATGCAGAATGCAGGAATTCTGACACCGAGTGAAAGCTTCCTGTTCATAGGAGCATGGAGACCTTGTGGATCTATACTGCTGTTAGAATAATAAATGGGATTGTTTGGGTTTGGTTCCCCCCCACTTCCTTCCCAGTCTCCTATTTTGGAAGCATATTTCTTATGACTGATACATTATAGAGGAATATAATTGAATTTTCTTTTAACTGTCTGATTCAATAACTGTAATTATTGAACACTGGCAGTTATTGGCAACCTTAAATCATACTTTAATCATAAAGTACAATATCCAATTTTGATACTTAAATAACAGTTGTAATTGGGAGGGAGAGCCTGCAGCTCTTTCAGAGGTTGAGTTTTAAATAATTTTTTACTGATTAAAAAGCTTAAACGTCTCTTAAAGTCTACTTTGTAGTTCTGCATTTATATAAATGTAGAGATCTTGCTATACCTGATCATCAGTATGGAATAAAATGGGATCTGAATTTAAAGCAACAGCTTACGAATTATGTGAGCATGTACATGCGGAATACAGATGAGTCTGCAGAAACTTGACAGTAAACAATGGGTGCATCTGAGTTCTTGAAATCTTTTTAAGGGCAACAAAACACAAGTGTCAGAACTAGAGCAAGCTTTCAATATTGCATGTTAATAGATTAAAAACAAGTGTTAGAACTTTTCCTCTGGTGCATAAAAACGTCTTAAATGCTGATGCTTGAGTTTATTTTGTTGTTTTTACATATGTAATATGTGTATTAATTTTATCCCCTCCTGCCCAAGTCTGTAAGCCCTGAGGACTCTGAAAAGAAGCGAAACAATTATCAAGCCTACCGAAGCTTCCTTAATCGCGAGGGTCCGAAAGCTTTGGGTTCCAAAGAGATACCTCAGGTAAGCTGGGCTACAGCAGAATTCTGTAGGTAGAAGTGGAGTGTATCATAAAGTTAGTGTTGTAATTGTCAGCTGAACTGTTTAAAAAAAAAAAAAAAAAGTGTGGTTTTTTTTTTCAAATGGGAAGTATGTATTGGAAAAAGCTGAACTGTAATGCAAAGCAGTGACTAAAGGAAATACACCAAGAAATTAAATTCAGTACCTGGTTTGTGAAGTCACGATGATGAAAAATAGTTACTGGTCTTAAAGTTGAAGATTGTCACTCATTTGATTGACATGCTGTGTTTGAAGCACAGTGTTAGGAGTATCACAGGTCAGGTAAACAATGTGTGAAGTTTTGTTGGTAGCGATTACTTGTAATGGCTTTTGAACCTTTAGAACTGTTACCTAGCTAGGTATGATAGGCTTATTTTTAGTGTTTCATGAGGTACCACCCCTGATGTGGGTAGAGGGCTGTAAAAGCTTGTGGTGAGTAGGTATTGAGTAGAATTGCATCAGGTAATGGCATTTTCTGCAATGCTCTGGTCCACAGGGAGCTGAAAACTGCTTGGAAGGCCTGACGTTTGTAATTACGGGTGTCCTGGAGTGTATTGAAAGAGATGAGGCCAAGTCTCTGATCGAACGTTACGGAGGAAAAGTAACTGGCAATGTCCGCAGGAAGACAAACTCTCTGGGTACG
>NW_010413428.1:29224-76630 GCF_000710305.1 Buceros rhinoceros silvestris
AGGAAAAGTAGCTGGCAATGTCAGCAGTAAGACAAACTATCTGGTTATGGGGCGAGACTGTGGCCAATCTAAATGTGAAAAGGTGAGTGTTCCTGTGCCTGAGAAAAGCAGAAGTGAAACTGTGAAGTTGATTTTCAGTATCTCTGCCAAAAGGAGGTAGTGCTACCAATAAATCCCACGTTAAGAAGAGGTTGCCTACTATTTTAGGGCTTTGTTTTTATTTATATGTATACATGCGTGTATTAACCCCTTTTTGCTGTTGTTTAAGAACACAACATAGCTTTTACTAGAAAGTGCTTTGAAGTGAATTATATAACTCCTAACATTAAAAACTAAAACTTTACTTTTAATTCTTACTTTTGCTCCAGGCATCAACTTTAGGGACAAAAATTATCGATGAGGATGGTCTGTTTGACCTTATTCGAACTATGCCAGGCAAAAAGTCCAAATATGAGCTGGCAGCTGAAACAGAGGTTTGTTATAAACTTTTTTGCTTTGGTTTGTTTTTAATTGAAAGGACTTTTGGTCACCTGTTCTGGTAACAGTAACCCTATGACTGACAGTTTCTGCTTCTTGGTTAAAAGTGTTGAAAGTGAAAATTTAATATTTGTGTTTAAGACTTGGGAGCTATAGGGTTTTCTCCCACCTTTCATTTTTATGCTGACATTGTTCTGTATTTTAGGTATCTGACTGAGGGGGTAATTGTATCCCCTTAAACTTTGAAATAAGCAACTGTGAGAGATACCATGTGGTACCCAGATAGGCCCAGTAAACATGATACAACTATTTGTAAACCATGTGTATTCATAACAGATGTTGTTACTGTAAAAACAGTAACAATTTTTAATGCACATTTAAATTTAGTCTGTAGTTGCTGATGAAATGTCATTAATCTGTTAGCTCTGTGTTGGGCATTCAGTATAGCCGTTGCTTCAGTAGTTCTGATGTGGCTGGACATGAACTGCTGCTTGTGAAGATACTTTTGTTGTCTGAAGGAAAAGCAGCTCTAAGCTTACTAGCTAATTACTTCCACACCATTTGAATTGTTTTGGGTTGAACGCTTTCTGGAGGTGTTACTTTGCAGGAACTTCCTGAGTGTCTGGTCCATTTGTGCCAAGAGTCATCAGTTTTGCATTATTTTTAAATGATGCATCAGGCTTCTTGAATAAGGGGGCTGCTCTTGGAATGAGCAGAGTATTTCCTGCCTCTTTCTTGTGGGTTGTGCTACAGAACCAGGTGGTATTGTGTTTAACAGTGGTTTACTTTTATCTGCTCTTGAAGGCTTTTTTATCAATACATAAACTTAGTTACTTTCTTAAGCACTTCTGTACATGTGTTCAAAGACAGCATGTTTATTTACTGTATGGGTGTTTTGAAATTTTTCTTTGAATTTCTTACCTATATTTTCTGAAGGCAAAGAAAGCGGAGTCAAGACCTAAAAAGACACCACAGAAAGCTGAAGTTGGAAAAAGGAATTTTAGCCCCTTCAAAAGGGAAGCTGATAATAAAAAATATAAGTCTACTCCAGAAAAAGGAGATACTGTCAAGTCTGTCAAGAAAGAAACCACTGCTGTTCGGAAGCTTATGGACTTTAAATGGCAGGCAGAGAAGAAAGAAGCCCCAAAACTGAAGGGGAACTTGGTTTCTGAGGTTAATGAAGATGGAACGGAGAGACTGCTATGGGTAGATAAATACAAGCCTGTGTCTCTTAAGGCAATAATTGGACAGCAGGGTGAGCAAAGCTGTGCAAATAAACTGCTCCGATGGCTCAGAAACTGGCACAAGAATGCCTCGGAAGATGGACAAGGTGACCAGCATGGTTAAGTTTACTTTGTGTTCTTCCAAGTGTGATTGCTCTGCTTGGTGACCCTGGGCCAGTAAGGCTGAGATAGCAGAGCAACTTGGGATTGAGGCTGCAGTTGGATGCATTTTTGGCAGCAGTTGAGCCCGACTGTCTTTTGTTGAAGCAGTTGTTTACTTACCACCCTCCCCGCCAAAAAAAGCAGAACAGAAAACTGTGTCTGAAACTTTTTTTTCAAGAGAAATTCTGGCCAGTGCTAACCTGTCTGCGAAATACAGGATAGCAACATGTCTAAAGGGCTGCTGCTGTGCATGGGGAGTAGAGGAATTGTTAAGGTTCTGGCTCTGCCTGACAGGTAGTCCATGCGTAGTGTGTCATCCTATAGACGAGTTTCTTCTGAGTTTAAAATGGTGTTAAAGTTCACTTCAGCTTTAGTGGGTAGTGGGGTTTTTCTGTGTGGTGTGTTTGTGGTTTGGTTTAGTTTGTTTGGGGTGTCTTTTTTTTTTTTGTGACGTGGTTGTGAGAAAGTTGCAGAAGTAGTTGTATTTCATTAACAGCATTTGTGCTGTTTTTCAGTTTAGAATCACTGCCAAGTCTTTAAAAAAGATGGTTTAAGCTGCCTTAATGGTTAGGAGGCAGCTGTGTGTGCATTATTTTGATATTCATATCAGGCCTTAAATGAGGAAAAAACTCCAGTAGTGTTTGGATTCTTCGGAAGTATGTAGTTTATTTTGTAATACATACCTACGTAAAATTCGGAACCTTCTTTTGTAGCAAAGACCAATAAAACTGGAGGCAAGGATGATGGTGCTGGTTTTAAAGCAGCGTTACTTTCTGGTCCACCTGGAGTTGGTAAAACTACAACAGCTTCTTTGGTTTGTAAGGTGAGTTCATCTTAACAGTCGTTCCTATCGCTTTTTGTTATATATCGATTTCATATCCAGATACAGTCTGCAGGTGACTTCCCCCTGAATGACCAGGGTTTGCTCCCGGCCTCCTTCCACCTGCCTCAGCACAGGGTTACAGCTGAAAGTATGTGAATGTTTGGATGCCTTCATCTGGGGTCTGGGGCAAGTATGTAACAATGGGCGACCGCATTTCTTTCTGTGACATTGAGAGGAAGCATATCACTGTGTTGAGCAGCTGGAAAAGGTTTTCAAGAATTGTGAGTGTTCACTAGAACTAGTGAGCACTAGTTCTACAAGTCAAAGACTATTTGCACTAAATTTAGCAGTGGACTAAATGAGTTGAGTTCTGGCAAGCTTTTTGAGCGTTTCTGTGGCAAACTTGGTCATAAATAAGGTGTCTTTCTAAAAATTATTCCCAGTTCCCATTCTACTTTAGGATGAGTCAAACTGACAGGGCTCTATGTCCACTTATAAATCTGAATTTAGAAAATAGTTTTTCCTAACTAAGTTTTTTCGTAACTTAGTGTTCCACTAACTGTGTCATGAGGATCAGCTGAGAACTCCATGTTGTAGAAATACCACTAAAGCTGACTTCGTAATAGTGTAGTTGTATTGAATTACAGATTATTTTGGTTTTTTGATTTGTGAGAAGTTTCTTAGAATATGTTACCTCCACCTTGGAAGGGTTGAGAGCTATTGTCAGCTATTGATCTTTGTGCTAGGAAGGAATGGAAACTATTGTCTGCTATTGATCTACGTGCTGGGAAGGAATGATTACTTACCTCATATTTGAGTTGTATGGAGTAAACCTTCAGTCTTCTCATTCTGCCTCCCCTGCCCTAGAGCTTTGTGCCAAGAAGCTGATGCTGCACCCAAAACTAGACCTGCAGAAAAGCTGGGTGTGCTGACTTGGGCTCATTTCTGCACTAGCATGGTCTTTGCTGCTGCTGGTTTCCAACCTAGCTTGCTCATGGCTTCTTCAGGTCTCTGCAGGGTGTTTCAGTGTGCTCTACAGGAGTAGCAAATGTGACTGGGTTGTTCAAGCAGCAAGAACAAAGCTGTGTGCAGCTCACTGCTGCGCCGTGGTGTGCCCCTGGCAGGGGAGTTTGCTGATGAAGGAGCAGCTGGCTTAAGTTCTTTTATGGACTGATATGCAGCCCAACCTCATTCTGAAGTGTTAGGACTGCTGGAGGAGTGGTAACAGCTGGGAAACCTAGCCGTTAAACTGTTAAAAGCTCCTCTGTTACAAGCTTTGAGGCATGTGGCGTGGTTCTTGTCCCAACTCTTTGTGCGTAAGACTTTGATATGCAGCTGGAAAGACTGTGGAGCTTGGCCAGCTTGGCTTATAGTTCTGTTGACAGTTCTGTTAATCCTTCAGAACTAAGTCCGTGCCACTGGCTTCCTTGCCTCCCAACAACCCTTAAAAAAAGTTCTCTTTTGGGCATAACTGTTCCATGTCTGGCTATGTGTTTCTCTGGAGTGCAAGAGAAGAGGAGCATAAGCAGAGAAAGGATTCAAAGCTGTAAATTGTATGTGAAACAGTGTTGTAAGAGCTTTCTTCTGGAACTCTAAACTGTTTCTAAATCTGAGTATTATGTATGCTCTTTCACTGATCTGTGTTTTCATTTTTTGTGTTTAATGTGTTTGGACTAGGAGCTGGGATATAGCTACGTGGAGCTGAATGCAAGTGACACCCGCAGTAAGAACAGTCTAAAGGAAGTAGTGGCTGAATCGCTGAACAACACCAGTATTAAAGACTTCTGTTCTGGTATGTCTGTTTGAAGGAGGACTTCTCTTGTGTAAAGAGTCCAGTTTCAGGAGGGACAGAGCCTTCTTACTAGACAACAGTGTTTGGAATTTAACTTGCTCATCGCTTGGAGGGACCCAGCTCTAATAAGGATGGCTTCATTTAGTAAGCTGTTTTATTTCATCTTCAGTTGTAGAATCAAATCCTGCTATCAGTAGAATCAGTTGTTAATCTGCACAAAATATTCAAGATCTCTGCCGTTACTCTTCTGTTGTGTGGGACTTCTTTCTTGGAAGATGACACAAGGTTGTTATCAGTTTTATTCTGTGCATGTAGATTCATGTGATCAAATGGCAGAGCAGCAGGTTCACCACTACCTCAGTTGTCTAGGATGGGCTTACCTAACCTATAAAGCATTGGGTAAACCTCTGAGCAAGACCCTGTTTTATTTCCATCTCATTTTCTTGTCCATATTCATTTTCAGGCACATCCTCATCAGTTAGCGGAAATCATGTATTGATCATGGATGAAGTGGATGGTATGGCAGGCAATGAAGACAGAGGAGGGATTCAGGTGAAACTGCTACAGTTACTAGCTAATGCCATTGTTAAGAGTGCATACCATACACAGCACTAAACATTTTGAGCCAGGCTACTCCCCTCAACCCATGGTCCATACAACGTCTCTGTAGAGTATGGTTTAGCTGACCTGTTTTAGAAGTCTCTGTGTAGGAAGAATTACACATTGGTAGTGGGGGAAAAAGACACTTCTGTAAAAGAAACCTGGAGCTATGAACTGCGTGTGTGCACTTCAGGTGTTTATTCTTGGATAGGTGAATTTATCTTCAGGTCTCTGCAGCTGGCATCTACCTGAGAGGTTTGTAATCTGACTGGCCCAGTCGTTCTTAGGCAGTAACATGGAATAAACAATGTGTCTTGGGCAGTATTATACTTTGTTCTCCTTAGCAGCTCCAGTTTCAGCTTCTGAAGATTTCCTGTGGTCACATGCGGTACTTTGACAATAAAGGGCACACAGATCTTTAGCTGAGATGCAGACATTTACTTTGCAGCAATATGAAATTGAACTGAATTTCACCTTCATTAGAGCAGGCAAAGTTTGTTCTGGTTAGCCTGATAAGAGCTCAGCCCTGAGGCTTCTGCATTTAGATGGGGAGGGACTGATCTTTTTACTTCCTACTAATTCATTGTTTGTGGCAGGGTGCAGTCAGAAACGCGTTCTCCCTCTGGGCATAGGCCTGGTCCAGCTGGCCTTCAGACAAACGAATCTAGTTCTGCAGGTGGACAGCTCTCAGCTGTTTCATGAAAAATGGTCAAAACGTGATTGCTGGATGTGGATAGTGGAAGAGGGCAGACAGCAGACTTACTGCAGCTGAATAGAACAGCAAGTGGAAAAAGTGGAGAGGGGCTGGGTTTTCGCTGTGCGGAAACATGGGTACGGTAGGAAGAGTTTTATAGACTTGCATCTGTCAAGGATCTGATTTAAGGCAGGGACTAGTGCTGCTTGACAGACATTTTAAACATTCTTATTCTCTGAGTTACCTAATGTAATTGTAATGTGTTTAACTCACAGGAGCTGATTGGTTTGATTAGACACACAAAGATACCCATCATCTGTATGTGTAATGATCGCAACCATCCTAAAATTCGTTCCCTGGTCCACTACTGTTTTGATCTTCGTTTTCAGAGACCTCGTCTGGAACAGATTAAGGTGAGAAGGCTGTGGCTGTATGGGCTGCACTGAGTTACCTTCAGTGACTTTGTCTGCATGTGGCAAAATTTACACAGGATTGGAAACACCACTTAATGCAGCACCTCAGTGAGAAACTTTGCTTTTCAAAATGGGTTGTCTCAAGTTTGTCTTCCGAAAGAATGAGTTCCCCCAAGGCTTCTCAGATTTAGAAGTCTATCTTAAAGATATTCAAAGACTTCTTTTTCAAATGATCATGTGCTTTTTTTTTACATAAATTTTGTCTCATAAGTCATCCCCTATTATTTAAGTTAAGCATGCTTTAAAAAATAGAGAAATATGGTAATGCTCTTTCATAGGTATGTTCTGTAGGGGGGAAGAATTCATAAGAATTCTCTAGTGACAGCTTCTCAATTGTGCGTATTACAGGGTGCCATGATGTCTATTGCATTTAAAGAAGGTTTAAAAATTCCACCACCTGCTATGCAAGAGATAATCCTGGCAGCAAATCAGGACATCAGGCAGGTCAGTGCCAATTCAGCATCAGCGTCCATTCAGAGACCGCGTCACGTACAAGTCCTTGGCTTCGGTGTGGTATTTGATGAACAGCATTACTGGTTTTATGTATAGAGATGAGGCTGTTTTCTGCTCTATTTAAACGCTCTTATGCTACAAATTGTCAATTTTGTTCTTTAGGTTTTACATAATCTTAATATGTGGTGTGCAAAAGACAAATCACTGACTTACGATGAGGCTAAAACAGATGCCAGCAGAGCCAAAAAGGATATCAAACTGGTGAGTGCAAAATACTGGATTGGCTTTTACTGTCGTAGCCTAGTGATGTAATCGCTAGGCTTTATAAGCACCTTCTGAACGAAAGAAAGCAGTGGTAGCCTAGACAAGAGGCGGCTGTCAAACTTGCCACAGATAGTTGAAGATCAGTAAATCCAGGGCTGAGTATACATTTTGATGTACTGGTCTCTTATGTGAGATGGAATTATGAAGCTTATACCTGAGTGATAGTTCTCTTAATACCGGGAGTAAAGCCTAGTTCTCGAAACTGGTGAAGTGCTAGGAAGGAAATACTGAACACTGAACTTGTCCAGGTAAGTCTAGATACCGTTGAGTACCGTCACGACAGTAACTTTGTTGTTATTGTGCCGTGTCAACCTGCAACCCACTGACTTCTTGAAATATCATTTACTTAGGGCCCTTTTGATGTTGTCCGGAAAGTTTTTGCTACTGGAGAGGAGGCTTCTCGTATGTCTCTTATAGACAAATCGGATCTTTTCTTCCATGATTATTCCCTAGCACCTCTCTTTGTCCAAGAGAACTATGTGCATGTAAAACCGTCTGCTGCTGGGTGAGTTAATCCATACCGTAAGTTGACGTAAGCTTTCGTGTCAGAGTGAGTCTGGGCTAAAACCTGTCTGGATATTTCTGCTTTGGAATACAGTCAGCTTTTGTTTCTTTTTTTTCCAGAGGAAATCTGAAAAAGCACTTGATGCTCTTGAGTAGAGCAGCTGATAGTATATGTGATGGTGATATAGTGGACAAACAGATTCGTAGCAAGCAAAACTGGAACCTTCTTCCCACACAGGTGAGCACTTAACACTCACTTTGTGTTTTATGGTGTCCAGTGTAGAAGACTGATCCCTTGAAACTGGTGTTTCGCTATAGCTTTACGACCTGTATAGTTCATCCATCATGTCATAGTCTCTTCTGGTGGTGACTAGAGCAGTTCCCCATGCTTGTATTGTTGAACTCCTGCTGTGTCGCAAAATGAAATCTTCTGAAATTTTTAAAAGCTTGACCCCTCTTTATGAAGCGTGTTTTATGTGTGTGCTTCCTGTCCCAGCCTGTCACCAGGCCAGTATTCCTCCCAAAGCACAGAGGAATGGAGCTTCGTCACTGTACTTCTTTTAATGGTCGTTGAAACATTGGCCAGACTTGTGCTTCAAAGATTATGACTGGCATCAGAGAACGTATCATCGATTCAGTTGGAAGGAACCTCTGGAGGTGGTTTAGTCCATCCCCCCTGCTTAGCGCCTGTAGGGCGCTGAGGAGCTTAACCTAGTTGAGTAGCCTGTACATTTGTGGTGCTTGGCAACGACTCCTCACCATGTCTCTCTCTTGGAGGTTACAGCCCTTGTTTGCGTGAAGGCAGCTGTTTGTCTGACTGCACTCTAAACTGGACATCAGAAACAAACAGGCTTTTTTTTCATGGCTTTTAAAACCCAGAGGATTTCACAGGTATTTTAGAAGATGGTAATAAATAGGGTGGTAGAAGAGATGAAGCTGTGATCTAAAAGGGGTTGAACAGAAACAAGCAACCAAGAAAGAGTTCTCTTAAAGCGAGCCGTTTCCACTGTGGAACTGTATTGACTATCCCTGTGCATGCAGACAAGCAGGCTAGTGTGTCATGGTGTCAGCGAGACTTACACACCGTGGTTTGAGTTCGGCACGTGTGTTACTTTTGCAGGCTATTTATGCAAGTGTTCTCCCTGGGGAGCTGATGAGAGGTCACATGTCCCAGTTTCCTGTCTTTCCCAGCTGGCTGGGGAAATTTTCATCTGCAGGCAAGCACGATCGCATCATTCAAGAACTGTCAATGCACATGAGCCTCAGGTAGTACTGACATTCCTCATCTGGCTTATACCGATACAGATGTTTAGTTCTCGTGGAGTTCATGACCTACCACGAATTCCTTGATGTGCTTGGTACGAACTTAAGGGTGTATTCTCTGAATATCCTCATATGGTGTTGGTGACTCTCAGCACTTAATCTGGACAGCAGTCAGACTGCAGACACTCTAGGCTTAGTCAGCAGTGCTGGGACTCTCAACGCTCCTCCCCCCGCAAAAGCTTGTTCTTCATCTGTTGAGGATGTGTCCCCCCAGGCTGGCTGGTGTTCGTTCACCTTGCACGGTTGTCCCTAGTGCAGGTATGGCAAAAGGAGTGGCACGGTACAGCTTGCAGTTAACTCTTAGGGCAGCTGATTATCCATTGAGTGAGGGCCTACCTACAGGTTGCTTGGGTTTAGAAGCGGGTGCTGGTGGTCGTACAGATTTACTTACTACTTTCAATTTGACAAAGAACCCAGATGTGCAAGAGGACAGTAAACATGGAGTATTTGTCGTGTTTGCGGGATGCGATTGTCCGGCCCTTGAAAGACTTCGGAGCAGATGGTGTACAAGAAGCTGTAACATTCATGGACTCTTACTGCTTGATGAAAGAAGATATTGAAAACATCATGGAAATAAGCACGTGGGGAGGAAAACCCAGTCCTTTCTCAAAGCTGGATCCCAAGGTAAGTTCACTAGTGAATCTTTCCCTTTTCTTCTGTATCTTTAAAAAATGCTAGAATAGCAGCTGTGGTGTGGATGTGCTGCTGAATGGCTGAGGTTGGTACAGCTCCTTGTTAGCTGTAATCTAATCGACGGTAGTCTTGGTAAATCAGCTATCAAATGTATTAGCCAAGGTTCACGGGTATGTCCGAAAAGATAGTCAGACTGTGCTTCATGCAGCAGTCTCATACTACTTGTTCCTGGTGTAAAGGATCACTGGGAGTCGCCTGTGTCTGGGGCATAGGAGTGAAACCCGGAAGGGACAGGGAGGGCGGCTATCTTTCTACAAGCCATCTCCTGGCTATCGGCCATATCATGTTCGTGCACACTCGCTGCCTTTCGTACCATCATGCAAAGCGGGAGGGATGTGCAGCTGTATGCGTTACAGTTGTGGGCACTGAATTAAGAGGATGCCTGGCAGCTTGCACCTTCCACAGTCCAGTTACCCTGGACTGCCAGACTTGGAGGGACTGTGTGTGGTGCTGCTCCAGTGTCCAGCTAGTTGGCTTCAGTGGCTGGGACCCTCATCTGGTACAAGGTGGGCTTAAGCAGCTGTGAGATCTGAGCCGTGATCTCGGCCATCCAGGTCAAGTGCTCGGGGAAGGAGAAGACTCTTCTCTGCTGGTAACTAAACCCGTGCTGCTATTGGGCATTTACCCCTAGTCTGAATACAGGTGCTCCGTGCTGCTGAGGGTGGCTTTGTAAGTGACTTGGAGGAGGTGGTGGCAGAAGCAGCTGAGGATGCATGATCTGTCTGAGGATTACATGGGACTCATTCGGATGCTGTGTGACCTTTTGAGATTGTGTCCTCTTCTACAAATCTTTGGTCACATCTTCCCAAAGGAAAGATCATGGAATCTCTAGTTAAGAGTTGGTTAGCTAACAATCTGCAGTTCCTCAGCAGGTGCTCATGGTGTTTTCTTTCAATCTAACAGGTCAAAGCAGCTTTTACACGTGCCTACAACAAAGAGGCACATCTGACTCCGTACTCACTTAGTTCTGTCAAGACATCTAAAAGGCAGTCGGGATCCGTGGCGACTTTAGAACTGAATGAAGACTTGAATGTGGTAGAGACTCAGTCTGATGAGGATGAGCAAGATAGTGTTGAAAGTGATGCAATGATTAAGGTGACAACACTAAAATGTTTCCTCTGTTACCCTTCTGGGACTTGTAACAATCTGAATTTAGAAAATATTTTTTTTTGAAAGGTCGATCTATTTTATACATATGCACTACAATTTTAAAATTTGTAACTAGAAGTAGTGGGGAAAAGTCTATTTCTCTCTTGCTTTCTGTCTGAATCTTGGACCGAAGTGAGACATCACTGTAAACTCATGAATCCTGCATCTGCTTTCAAAACTTAGTAGTATTTTAGGAGTTGGTAGGGATGGTGCCATAGGTCAGGAGCAGCCACAGGCCTTTGCTTGTGGTTATTGCAGATGGCAACTCAGTGCTGCCCTTTGTAGCTGTCGCCGAATTGGGGGACTGTGGTCAGCCCTTAAGGCTGAATGCTGCAGAGCCTGTACTCTCCATGGCATTTAAAAACTTCATACCGGAGAGGGGAGGGGAAGAGAAGAGATGGCTTTTTCTTCTAACACTGACTGAGTTTTAACTTACGCTTTTGTCCTGTTGCAGATGGATTTTAAACTGTCTGTATGTTCTGTTTGCAGCAAAAAAAGGTGAAGTCTTCCAAGCTACCAAAAAGAGAGAAGAATGAAGAAACAACAAAAAAAGAAGGGAAAAGAAAAGAGAAAACAAGACATTAAACAGAATAAAATCTTGCTGTGGTTGCAGCTTTGTTTATCTAACAGCTGTTGGGAACGTGAGACAGAGCCAGTGCTGGAGCTGGGACAGTAGAACCAGGGTTCTCACAATGCTCCTCTTATAGAGGGGCTGTAGCTGCTGTCCTCTCTCACTCTGCCGTGCTGTACTTAACTCTTGGTGTGCTACAGTGTTAGAAGCCATAAATAGCCTTGTGCAACAAACGCTGAGGTATGTGGACACGATGAAAATGCAGTGCTTCCTTACCTGACATTTATGCTAAGTGTTCCTAGGTCTTGACTATGCTTTTTTATACATCCTGACATTATGTGGTGAACTCTTGTAAATAGTACATCATGCAACATCCCCCAGCCTAAATGGCGTATTTGTACATTATAGAAATTAAGCAGTGTATAAAATTACAATAAAATGTTTCGCAGGAGTCTTTTAAAATTTGGTTAAGTTCACAGTGTTCTGTGTCTCTCCCTCTCTTTTCTTGTGGCTTTCCTTCATGTAGGGGATGTGGTGTTACTCTTTTCCTACACCTTCACTTTTGTTCAGTTACACAGAAAAGAAGTGAGGGGGTTTGTTCCAAAACTTGAGGAGCCCTTGCTTGAGGGAGTTGTATCTTTAATCAAAGCCAGAAAGAAATACAGAGGAAGTAGTGTTTAACAGAGAAAACTCACAGGTGTTCAGAACTGATGCTGAAAAAGAGAACACTAGGGGTGCTTTTGACACTCGTAACACAAACTAAGGGACATTTTGTCTTTAGTGCCAATAAAATGCAAATTTTGCGGGGTAAGAAGAATTATCAATCAGTTTTATTACTATAATAAATCAAAGTACAAAACTTATCAAAAGCTAAATATTTACAGGCTGTCACAAAATAGACTTGATGTGGTTGTTGCTCTTAAATCCAAGTGGGCAAAAGATAGGCTATGTCCCTGGTGCTTGCCAGACAACACGTGCAGTTCTGAAAATAAACAGAGGGGCTTAGTCATTCCTCAGGATGTAAAAACTAGGATAGCAATCTACAAGGCTTCTCAGACCAGAAAAAAAAATTAACAAATGAAGTTAATGGGGTTTGTCACCTGTGCATGACTTTGACCTATAGCTACATTTTCATGTAAGGTGTTTGCACTAGTAGATCTGCCTTCAACCATCAAAGTTAACAAGGAGCTCTGTTAACTTGTTTTTGTATTTAAGTGTGTGCTACAGACAACACAGTGCTCTCATTCCTTGTAAGACAAGGATTTCAGGCCAGTGGTATGCTGCTGTTACCCTGTGAAATGTAGATGCTAAGATCATGGAGCCTGGGTTTTAGACCTGCTCCTCCCAGTTAGCATCTCTCTCTCCCTCCACTCAGATGCTTGTTGCTGGAGCTGTAGAAGGATTGGACGATGCTGAGATCTTCAAACTGTTCCCTGTGCTACAGAAGCACAGAGGTGTTCAGGAACAGGTTCCAAACCAGAACATGTTGTGCGTGATAATGGGACCATAGAAATAAACTGCTTTAGAGCCTGGAATGATTTAACAATGAGGTTACTTCCAGTAGCAAAAGCGACAGGGCTTTGCATGCCTGAGGGCAATACCATCAGGTCTTAGTTACCTGGGGCACAGAACCCCCACTCTGAAGTTAGATCCCTGAATGCTGCGTTGCCCTTGCTGGGAAGGACTCACAGCCTCTAGCACATACCTGAAGTCATTGGTCCCCATCTTCTAGTTTGAGGTACTGTGTGCAGTCATTTATTCTCTGAAGATGAACAACGTCAATCGTTTCAGAACACATTGGACATACATTTTCAGTCTGTAACATGCTGTTTTAAAAAGAGGGGTGACTGGTCAAACGATAATTGTAACATTTTTCAAAGGAAAAGCATCTCTGGCTGTAGTTTTTGGTGCACTTTATCATAGTTTTTGGTGCACTTTGAAGCGATGTTCTGCGAGTACACTGGATGAAACTACCAAGTAAGGAGGATTCCTTTTCCACCCCACCTCAACTGTTACATGTTTTTAGTACTAAATGAAACCGGTTGCTGCTACAATACAAGCAAACACTGGAATGCTGCAATAGAAAAAAAAAATCCCAACTTACTTCTTGAATTCTGAATGGAGGGCAGGAAAGTCGCAGTGTGGGCAGACTGTCCAGTCGTCCCGGACCATGTGCCGACCCTGCATGCAAAACCCAGCAGTGATTACTCTGCATGTGCTGTCCTGGTACACTGGGCATCGTGCTTTGTACCTGTTACTGCATTTCTGCGCAGTTCTCAAGGTCTTGAGGAATTCAAACCCCCAAACTGTACCGGTGTTACTGTAGTCTGATTACTGTGGAAAGTCTGTAACTAGAGGAGAGCTCTTAGGGGGAGGCAGTGTTTTCATTATCATTTGCATTCCTCTCTTCTGAAATCCCTTTAGTTGGACAGCTCTGGAGTGGGGCCTGTAGAGCTGTGTCTAGAGATGGACGTAAACCTGCTGGGATTTTTGTTTTGTGTACAACCTTCAGAAAAATGGGCCCAAAGCCACAGCTCCTGAGCCCCACAGGTCACATTCACTGCTGTGAAGTCTGTAAGCGTAGCGACTGCCTGGAACTCGCCTCTTTAAACGGAAATGATTTCCTCTGTTTGGGTAGGGTCTATGAATTTGCTTTGGATAGAAAATTCATATGTACAAGACCATAAAAAGAGCAGCACCTTGAACTATACTGCGAGATTTATGCTCTAATAAACAGGATACACAGCAGTAGCCTGTTTTGACACTGACTCATATTTGAAAATGCTGCTTTGCTAGTGATGTTACAAATACCTGTGATGTACATTGCCTACAACCAAGATGGAGCCTAAATAAATAATGTGAATATATACATTATATTTGGCTTATAAAGCTATATTTAAGACCTTTGGGTTTTTCCTTAAGATATTTCTAAAATATAAAGGTCGTCTTACTCTGCTAAGCCAATAGAATAAAAAATTAGATAATTGCTATTAATATTTTTTCATAAGACTCAATTCTTTAGTTTTAGTAAAGAATGTTAACTTCAGCACTTGATTCCTGCTCAAGTAAATTTTGATTTTTCTGTAATTCTAGTGTGACAAATTGAACCCAGTAAAAACACAGTATTAGTTATACAGTAGGTAACCTCAGTATAAAAATTCTGTGCTGATGCTGGTATCAGTGGGATGCATGGCTCATCCACAGGGAAATGTACCCCATCCATACTTTCTCAGTACACTCTAGAGTATCAAAACAACAAAATGAAACAAAAATATTAGAAATTCTCATTTCTGTCAGGATCAGTAAGTTAAGAAGTGGCTGAACCATTACTTTACGTAACCCTGGAAGGGCCTAAAAATGCTGTTACATTCTGGACATTCCCCAAAACAGACTTAAGGAGGTTGTTGTTGTTTTTCTTTTTTTAAAAATATTATTTGAAGCCTTGGCAGCCTGCAGTCTAGAGGAGGAGAGCTGTGCCCTCACTGTGCTGCTGTACATGGAAGAAGATGGAGGTTCCATCTCCGCTGTTACTGCTCTGAGCCCTGCAGACCCTGAGGAAAGGGCTAGGAAGGCACGGGCCAGGCACGGGCCCAGCAGCACAGTCCTGCCTGCACGCCCACCAGCTGCACTGAACACACGTGCTTGTGCTGGCTGCTCAGAGCAGTCCTGCTGCTGAAGTCTTCCAGAACCATCTTGTGATTTTACTGTCACTCTGAAGTGCCTGCAACTTGTACATGGCAACTACAGACACTCTATGGTAGTTGAAGAATGTCTGGGGTTTTTTTGTTGTTCTTTTAACAGCTAGGAAAAAACAACAACCGACAAAACCCTCTAGCTTGATTCTTCTAGCAAACCAAAGATGTTCAGATTGACTCGTTTTTTAGAAGGAAAGCAAGCTTTGTGCTCATTCACATGCTGCAGGAAGCAGGGCAGCCACTCACAGTTGCAATGCAGTACGGGAGACTGTTTTTACAGCTGGGACACAGGAGTTCGCACTCTGGGAGCTGGAATGCGCAATAGGGACAGGGTGTTGTTGGCTCCTCTGCCTCTGTTGTGTCTGGACGTCTAGAAGCAAGATACAAAGGTGAAGAAAAATCTCAAGCACTTTGTAAACCATCCTTGTTCAAGTTCAGTGTCGTCTGATACTTAGCAAGGGTTTCTCTTTGAGTTCCCTGTGTAGCTTCCAGGTGCTGTTTTATGTGCTACCAGATAATTCCTGTTAACGATCTCCCAAGCTTCATCACAATTACATACACTCAGAAATAGGCCATTTTCCATCTATCGTGTACCGATACAGCCCTTTAAAGCTGTAACGGCTCATACTACTTTGAAAGCTCTCAAGACTGAGAGTCTCCATGTATGGAATGTAGAGCTATGGTTTCTCTATTTCAGTGCTTTTCTGTAGCAGGAGTGACCACAAAGAACTGAAGTAACAAGACATAAAACTGGCATCCTGGTGGTACTCTGCATCTTGGAACTCTGCCTTTCGCAGGCTTATTTTCATCCAAGTGTCAGACAAAAGGATGGTCCTGATGCAGCCATCGCAGCACCTGTGCTGGACAGACTTTTTTTCAGATGTTCTTGTGTGACCTTAAGGTTTAATCTTCTATGGAACCTTTATGGCTGAAGAACTTAGATTCACTTCTAGCGTATTTCCCAATGAAGAGGATAAATCCTTTCTAATGTTTAGCCTAGAAACCTTGGAGACCCTTAGTTTTCTTGCTACTTTGTAGAAAGCTTGATTTCTCATTTTATTACCCTGGCAGGTATGCTTCCCTCACAATGGCCTGCTCTGTTGTCTCCATTTATGAAATGTGAGGTATGAATAAACATGATAGATAGATAAAAAATGGTTTTTAGCACTGATGTCCTGTTTAAGAAGCTTAGTGGAACTTTCTAGAAATGTTAACAAGCAGGTGTCAGGGAAGAACATTGCTTGATTTAAAAACAAATAATTAGAATAGGATAAACAGTTCTCACAGAGCCCATCTGCGGTAACCTACTGCTGTTCTGCATCCTCATAAAATATAAGGGAAAATAATGTGATGCCACAGCTTGTATATAATATTCAGACTGATATGAGCCAGAGCCAGCTTCACAGAATTCCAGAAGAATGTTGTGACAAGAAAATAAATACAAGGGTGTGGGGAAGCCAAAGAAAAAGTTGCCCTGTGTAAGATGATGGACTCTGACCTGCTATGGACTAGGAGCAGGATCTTGCAGTGCATGCTGCGAAACAAACATCAGAAAAACATCACTTGCTTTACAAACAGTGAAAGCAAACCAGGTAGGGTGGAACACAAGTCATTCTGCTACTACATAAATCCATGGGTTGCCCACATCTTAAATACAGCATGTTGTTCTGGTCCTGCCGCTTCCAAAAAGGTTGTGAAAGTCTTTCAGAGAAAGACTGTAAGGATCAGTATCTAGAAAAGAGTAGCTTTGTAAGCTGAGAATCTTCAGGTGCTGAAAAGATAGGACTGACAGAGAGGAAAAGGGAAAAAAAAGTCTATAAAATCATCAGTGACACAGAAAAGGTGAGAGGAAAACGATGAGGCATCACATGAAGCTAGCTAGGGATCAGTCTTGACACAATGGAACTTCTTGTCACAGGAGTCTTTTGTCACTAAAAGCGTACAAGGCTTCAAGCAGAGATAATGAGTAAGCTCACGGAGACTTAATAAACACCTAAACCACCCATATGGGTTCAGCAAGTCCCTGAACCTCAAAAATGAGGAAGCAACTCACTACCTATGCTTGCCCTGCTCTTAAATGCTCACCTATGCTGCCTCCTTTGGCATAAAACACTGGCTAGGAGTTGTCAAAACAGCACTTCGGATAAGGAAGAAAATGTTAAGAATTCATCCGTTTTATCGACCCTGACTTGGAGAAGCATACAGCTGGTGCTGGAGCAGCTCTCAGTTTGCATGAACATCCCTAACTGGAGAACAACTAACGCAGTGTGGCTGCACTTACAGCTGCGTGGGCAAGAGGGAAAATGTTCCTGCTGGTTAGGAAACATTTCACATGCACATCGGCTCTAAGGCTTAAAACATCCAAGGGAAGAGAAGAGCCTTTAATTCTCAGAGAAGGGGGAAGTGGTTCTTAGTCGTCCAAGTCTGAGACAGTGAAATGAGACGAAAACAGGAAAAAGCCTGGAGGCTTTATGAGCAGACAACATCACAAATAAAGCCTTGGCACTGAGGACATTTGAAAGTACAAGTTAACGGTGCTCACCTGACCATTGCTTCAATTTTCTTTTTGTATTTAAGATCTATTTTATTACGATACTCAGGTCTCATCAACATAGCAGCAAAACTGAAGGCTGAGTTCTTCAATCCTGCTCTATGACACTCGATCACGGCTGAAGTCAAAAGTGGCACAATGTCTGTAAGAGAATGAAACCATGATGTCAAATGCTTATTTACCACTATTAATGTTGAAAGTCTTTGAGCCAATATGGTTAACAAGGTACTGATGGAAAGTAGTGTCATTGTTCTCCTTCCTCGTGGTGCACCATTGCACAATTTCTGCTATTCCTGTAACCACAAAGAAAACAATGGTTTCACCTCTCGCTGCCTTGGATTCCCAAAGCTCAGCATGGCAGCAGCTTGTTCTGGTTACAAAACAGATCTGGTCTGCACTGTTGGTTTCTCCCAGATCTGGTCTGCACTCTTTAAAGTATACATTTTCCATGTGCTCAAAAAGTATTTTCAAAAGCAACCATCAGTTTCATTACAGACATTTCAATACGTTACACTTCACAGAACCCACCAGTTCATTACATATAATCCTAAGGCTTCACGAGCAGTTACGGTGGGTGAGGACAGACCAAGCTGCTGGTGAGGAACCTATCCCAGGGGCCGTGTATCAATGAGCTGTTCCTAGAGAACGGCAGAGCCTGCTGTGTATTTACACTCTGTCCTGCGCCCTACAGGCTCATAGCAGGAGGATGTACCTACCCGTGCAATGGCTAATGAATTGTCCTGTAGTGCACAGCATGCTCGTCCACACGGTCAGCACTTACGTGATGGGAACTTGCTGATGTTGTTGGCCACACGTATAAGCATACGTGCTCCCTTCATGTGATCACCACGCCTCACGTGAATCTGGAATGTAACAAACACATCAAATTAACCACAGCCTTTAGAGAGTAATTACTGCAGCCTGCTCTTGCCGTTCATCCTTCTGGATGCTGCACGCCCACAGCTCTTTCACGAAACTGAGCAGAGGTGCATCACGCACTAGAGAAAGGACCAGAGACTTCAGAGTGGCTCGTTCCCAGAACAGCTTTTCTGGCCTCCGTCCCACTGCCTGCCTGCTCTTGCCTCACTGCTGGCAGAGAGGCCAGAAGCTGGCTGTAAGCCAAATGGATATCCTGATGGGCTGTGGGTTAGTCACTGGAAATCATCTGAGCCCCCCTGCTTAACTCCATTTGCAGTGAAGCAGCAATCTGCTTATGAGTAATAATTAAGAGCAGTACTAGCAGCATAACATACTTCTAAGTATGAATGCAAAAGAAATCCAGGAAGCCAGGTGTGGGTTTTTAATTGTTTGGTATTTAAAAAGAGTGTGCTAATCAAAGAGGCAGAAACAACCACAAGGTATGTATTATCCTTGTTAGCGTGCACTTGGATTCCCTGACACAACTTACAGGACAAAGTAATTCATGTGTACAGAGCACCCACACGGACAGTTCGATAAATCAGGGAGAGAGCAATTTATGCATAAATCCAGTTTCTCAATTCATTACCTTCACTAAAATATAACTGTGGAGAATCATGAGGTTTGTAGCCATCTCAGAAGGAATTTTAATCTTCTGGGTCTTTAACTCTGAATACATACTGAAAAGAACATCATGTGCATTTCGGTAGTTTCCTTAAAAACAAACAACACTGAATAGTAAATTTATTTTTTCATAGCAATTTCTTCACTAATGACATATAGGGAAGCTGAACAGGTTGTTCTGTTGATTCTTTGTAATGCAACGGATCCTCCCTGTTTCTTTGGAAAGTCACAAGCAGTTGCTTATCACAGTATCCTGAACAGTATCAGTCAGGGAATTAAATAAGAAAAAAATGACACTTGGAGAAGTCATCTAAGCAGTAGCAAAATATATGTGGATGGCAATTTCATATAACGAAACTTTAGAAATGGAAGATGCTGTATCCAATACATCATTGCTTCCGCAATAAAGAGGAGAAAAGGTATTTTTAAAGCATTCAGAGATGTTTCCTCTTTTTGTTCTTCAGTGCCAGATGTGCAAAAGCTGTTGTTTAAATGTTCATTTAACATACTTTACTTTATCATTTGCTTTGCCAGCTCCTTGCTGCTCCAACCAAACAAACCCAAAACCTTTCAGATATAAATAAATTTGACTATTAATTCACTGGATTATACTGCTTCAAGGTTTCTATCAAGAACTGTTCTGAAACCACAGGATTTCATCAAATCATCACTGTAGCTGAAAACAACCAGTGCTCTAGTACAGTTAGTCCACTCTTGGCTAGTTGGTTGTTCTTGCTTTGTTTCAGGATTGGTTTGTTTTTTCATTATTAGAGTATAAGAAAATAATATTCACTGCAGGCATTGTAGGCATCTAAAGGAAATTTCAGACTCAGTTATTTCAGCAAACTTTTTCCTCCCTCTATTTCTCTATCAGCAAAAGGTTTTACTCTACAGAGCAATTTGTTATCTGTTGTTACACGCTATGATTGCATCAAACAGTGGGATTTGTGAGAGGCAGCTAAATATCACTGCAGAATTAATTGCTGGAAGACAACATTAACATCTGTTACTATGTCTCAGTGTAGCAGGAACATCTTAAAATCATGGGATTACATAAAAACTACTTAAAGGAAAACTGCACATAAAATGGCGCACCCGAAGGGAAACAACTGGTTTGACTTTTAAGGAAAGAATAAACTATGCTGGTGTAAACTTCAGAATCAAACTCATTGGAATCTGTAAGAAGAAGGGGACAATCTAAAACTGTGTCTCTGTGGAGGAAAGTTACTGCAAGTCTGGTGATTCCAATAAGGAAAATATTGAGATTATTACACTACTGCAGAACACATCCGTGCTATTAGGGAATATGGAATACAGTATGGATACTGCATTTTAGATAGATGTTTCCAGATCCAAAGAAGCTAGTAAATAATTAAGCCCTTGAGCCTTTACAATTTCCTGCTCACATGAACAGCACAAATGCAAGGACAAGTGCCGGGTCCTGCACTTGGGCAAAAACAACCCCCTGCAATGCTACAGGCTTGGGGAGGAGTGGCTGGAAAGCTGCCCAGTGGAAGAGGACCTGGGGGTGCTGGTCAACAGCTGAATATGAGCCAGCACATGAGCCCAGGTGGCCAAGGCGGCCAACAGCATCCTGGCTTGTATCAGCAATAGTGTGGCCAGCAGGAGCAGGGAAATGATTGTCTTCCTGTACTCAGCACTGGTGAGACCACACCTTGAGTACTGTGTCCAGTTTTGGGCCCCTCACTTCAGGAAGGACATTGAGGTGCTGGAGTGTGTCCGGAGAAGGACAATGACTCTGGTGAAAGGTCTAGAGCACAAATCATATGAGGAATGGCTGAAGGAACTGGGCTTGCTTAGTCTGGAGAAAAGGAGGCTCAGGGGAGACCTTGTTGCTTTCTACAAATACATGGCAGGAGGATGTAGCAAGGTGGGTGTTGGTCTCTTCTCCCCCAAGTCACAAGCAATAGGAGCAGAGGAAACACCCTCAAGTTGCACCAGAAGAGGTTAAGATTGGACATCAGGAAATATATACCCATATATAACCGAAAGGGTTGTAAAGCACTGGAACAGGCTGCCTGGGGAAGTAGTTGAGTCCCTTCACAGGGGGTATTTAAAAGATGTGTAGATGTGGTGCTTTGGGACATGGTTTAGTGGTGGACACAGCTGAGCTGGGTTAATGGTTGGACTCAATGATCTTAAAGGTCTTTTCCACCCTAAAAGACTCTATGACTATTCACTGCTATGATGAATCGGCTGGCCAAGGGCTTAAGCCCTTTTCCACTCCTTAGCCCAATGCTAAGGAGCGGTCCATAAATATTAATTTTCCTGGGCTGTTCCTGAGGCTGCTGTTTTCCTTTATAGATATTTTTCTTAAATGACTTAAAATTAAAAGCAAGCAGTATTATGGTAGGGCTGTTGCCATGGCTACAGAGAAGAGCAAATAATGGAGGTGATACCTATTTTGCTCCTAGCCCTGTCCCTTAATACTTTTTTCTATTTCTAACTTCAGCTACCTGCTACAGCGGAAAACAAGGCTTAAGTAAGCAGGTATCTGATCCTTCAACAGAAATCATCTCCTGTGCACATCTCCACTGAAAAAATCATGTGCGAAGACTGAAGGATCAGGATCCAAGTCAGAAGCCCATTGAGAAGCATTTAAGATCTGTGATACACAGAAAAGTAAAGTTGCAGGCTATCTTAATCACTGTGTTTGCTTGAATGTAATAAAGAATGCAGGTATTTTCCACCATTTTCTTTTTTTTTTTTTTCCAATATTTAATACACAGGTAGAAGTCCCAACTTTTCCACAGTAGCTACTTCAAATTCGAAATTAAACTTATAATAGAAAGAACTGATAAATGTCTTTTTAAAATATAATCCTATATAACAGGTACCCCAATAATGGTACCCTAAGCACTGCAGGGATGTAGTGTCGGAGATGCTGCCACATCAGAGAAAACAGACTTACCTGAACACTGCTCCTCCCTCGCAATTATTATAGCAGTCCTGGCAGCTTCTTTGTATTGCTTTAGTGCCATGTATAAGTGGAACAGGTACTTGGCATCCTTAATTAAATCATACAAAAGCAATTAATACTAACCAAACAGAAACTGCTACATTCCCTTTCTTTCCTTGCCCATCCCACCACCACATTTTTCAAAGACGGGGCACAAGCTGGCTTGTTTCATGAAGAGCTCTTCATACCAACATGCTTTAGCTATGCTACGCTCCCCTTCAAGTTTTGGCCATTAGTAAAGTCAGCTAAACCCCCACGCTGCGGACCCTGACTGAGGTGTGGCAGTGAGGTGCCAAGCTCTGTCCATATGGATGCAGAAAGCAGCACATCATTAGGCACGCAGAGAGCTGTACAGGTGGAAACCCAGCAGCTTCAGATGCGTTGGTATTTATGGTGTCAGAGAAGAAATCTCTCTAGAGACAGTTAAATTGTGCTACAAGTCTAGATGCAAACAGTCCTTAGCGTGGATACGGATGACAAAATCCGGCCATTAAAGAGTGTACAGTTCTCAGACCTGAGAGAAGACATCCAAGATAGCAACAGAAATAGAAAATTAAGGGGATAATCACACGTAACATTTGTAATTTGCCATACTATGTATTTTTGATATATCGCACGATTCAAGAATAGCAAACGTAGGAAAGTGTTCACCCAAGAAAAGGCAATCCAAGAGCAGGAAAATTGAGGTAATTTAAAACCAAAACTTTAAAAAAACAAGATGGCAGTAGTGAAGAAAACAAACATGAGTTCTATTTTTGTAAACTGTGCTCAAGTTTCTAGCTGACTAGTTAAAAAAACAAAAAGAAATCAACATGAGAAAAAAAAATTGGTCTTCCATGAGGATTGAGAGAAAATCCTCAAAACGGTAACTCCTAAAACTACAGCTAAAATGCAACATAAAATGACATTGCTTATGATAAGAAGGAACTATTAAGTGGGAAAAAACCAAACCTGGGCTAGAGTCACTATTGTACATCTTGAGCAGTGATTTCTAAATGGGATCAACAAAAAGTAAAATCTATACATTACATAATCTTTTAACTAGTAAATCAAGATTAAATTAAGCTGAAATACTGTATATAGTGGTATGGTTCAAACTTAAACACCAAAATCTGAAGAAAACCAAACCAAAGACCATGGTAGCTTTTTAACAGCTTAGCAAAGAAAAAAAACCCCAAAGAAATTAATTCTGCAATATTAGTAGTAAACCCAAACATTTACAATGTGTATTCTATCTTAAAATGGCATTAAAAAAATATTTTAAGTGAATTGCTTTATTCAGTATGTTGTTCTCTGGAATACTGTGTGGATTTTGTATGAAAGTCTCAAACACAGCAAAAAAGAGGAGAAATTCAAAGGAACAGAAATATGAAAGATATAAAGACATTTCCTAACAAAGAAGATGACTGCAAAGATAACTTGAGAGGCAAGGAAAAAAGTGCCAAAAAAATCACAGCAATAAAAGCAAGAGATGGAGAGATGGGGTGGCATACAGAAAGGAGAAAAAAAGAATTGGACTTGCCTTCACTCACAATATATGGAAAAAACATTAAATGACCGAAAATAATTACTTTTAAACTAATGATGGATGAGAATTTTAAGTAACGTGTGATCAAATGGTCGAACATCATAAGAACCATAATTTAACAATAATGAGATAGTTATCTGGATAATAAAGTAACCACAGCTACTTGTGTTAGTGATATTATTTATCCACTGCAAACTGCCTTAAAAATGAAAATTGCTATTCTCTGAGCAGGGCCGAACAAAAATTCTTATGAGTGGTAGGTTATGATGCAATGCTTTCCAACTTCTGACACCTCCTAACGGCTGTTGGTCATTAGATGGCCTTTACACTGATGATGGCAGAAGGCTGCACTTCTTCCCCACCCAGACTGCTGCTCCCTTTTCTCCTGCAGCAGTAGGAGAAGGATCCAAACACAGCAAACCAGTGATCTTATATGGTATTTACCATGTTCCCAAATATTTTTTACTTAAATGTTTAAATGACCTACATACAGCCATATGTAGAAAAAATATAAAAGCGGAAGAAATTTAAGAAAAACTAGTCTAAGGTTTTACTTTCATATTCTTATCTATAAAGTCATCCATTTTAAAAGCAAAAAAACGCAGGAAGGAATTTTCAATTGGCAACACATTTCCTGAGGTCTTTGAAAAACATTATTATTGCAATCTAACTGATCTTATTAAATAGCCATGATTTTAATTTAGTTTTGCTTTTTAAAACACATGTACTTAGAAAACGCCCACATAAAACAGCAGAACCTTGCTAGTTAGTGCCCCCTGAAAAATTGCAAAAGTACATGACCAATTAAGAACATTTACACTTAAAAGTTAACAAATACAACAGCTGACATAATAATGCATTTAAGAAATAGACAATAGTGTAGCAAAATTTGGGGATACAAAATAACTTTGATAATATGGTACTTCATTAAAATGCCACATAACTGTTGGCTGTGAAAGATTTAAAGCAATCAGGCTGCTGTGAGCAATGACGTGGTTTGAAGACCGGTGCTTCAAAGGGTTAGCAAGTTTCTGCTGCATGACTACTTTAAGTTCACTCTTACTTTCAGCTTTACAAAAATACTATCACAAAAAAGCTGCTATTCTCTAAAACCAGCCCCATTTGCTTGATAATTTCAAAACCAGTCTTGATAGCATAATAAGGATAAAGATGAATTCTTTTTAAAGTAGATTTTTAAAACAAATATGTATGATTTGATATAGTAAAATTTTGTTACTCACTGAGAGAGACTATGGCAGATTGGATTAAAGCATTCAGAAGAACAAGAGAGAGCTTTTAAACAAGGAAAAGAAAGCTCTACATTTAAGTTCAAAACAACATTAAATACGACAAATTACAGCATTCACAAAATTCCTAAGTCTTTTCTAAAACCCTTAGAATCTCTTCACTATGGAGATCACATTGTAGCTCACTTGCCTTATCCAGTCCTATGCGCTTCAACGGATACCTAGGCTGCTGCTCTTCGAGAAGAGACTCGATGCTACACTTTCTGTCCGCCCACCTTTCAGCATTAAGTATGAAATTAGTTTTGCCTACACTGATGCTGCACAGATTTGTCATCTAACGCTTCCAACAGCTTCGTTCTCTTCTGGTCTCTTGCAGCTGAATGTCTTTTGTTTCATGATTTTATTAATGTTGACATTTCAAATAAGAGATAGAGGTGGGAGGTTTTTTGGTTTTGGTTTTTTTTTTTAATTTTAGAAAAAAAAAGTTGGCTTGGCCATCAAATGTCTCTAAAGGTCTAAAATAGCAAAGCCTTAATCTCTAGGCATCACACAAAGAGGAAAAAGCCAGAATTTCTAATCTCCCCGAAGAATTATAAACCACAGCTGTAATATTAGGGAAGAAATAAACTTGCTACAACAAGGCCATGCCATCTCCATTGTTACCAAACCTTACTCCCCCTTAGTAAGGCAGAACTTACTCTTCCAAACATATCATTTTGCGCCTGACTGTATTCGCTGTGACTTTGTATGAGACCTTAAATTCCTTGACTAAGAGATTAATTGCAGACTGCAATGTCCACACCTAAGGTCTGGCTTTCACAACAGAAAAACACTTTTTTCATGTTCAAGCTCTGCTGTAACAGGCTGTAAAGCTTGAAGTGGCCCAGCCACTTAGTTCCATGAACTCAAGCCCAAGTAAGATTGAAGCTCTGTGGACATCAAAGCCAAAACCAGCCTGGGACGCCTGTTTTATTATAGCTCGAACTCAGAGAAACCACACAGCCCACCAGCAGTCACTCTGCAGAAGAACTGCTTGTCATCTTAACCTCAAATACTGCTGTTCTGTCCTGGAAAAAAAACAATCATACCAGTGGAATATGGTCAACGTCTACTTCTTGTATTGCGTATATAGCACAAATCTAATCTATGTTCTGCTTAGTTTGTGAACAATCCTCTTCGTTGATCACCAAACCCATGGCATTGGCAACATACAAAAATCTGTCAGCAAGTATCTTCCTTCTCCCAAATGTAAAAGAGACAAAAAGGTGAAATAGTCTACCAGCCTTCCAAAACCCTTTTATTACACCTAGTGAATCATTTGCTTCTAACAAAGGAGTGGAAAACACAGAAGAAAGGATAATGGTCCTGAGTTTTATTATCTTTCACATGACATTAAAAAAAGCTCATAGCACAGAGCACCTCTTATCTCACAAAGCACCTCCTAATATAGTATAAAAGAAAAAAATGTAAGGTTCTAAGGATCCAAAGAAGATTCTCTGTTACAATGATAAGTGAAAAAACTAAAATCAGTATCCACAGTACTTTACTCTCCTATTGTTAATCAAACTTCCACATTAGGAAGTTTGTCACCAAAAATCTTCAAATATGCTTCCCGGTTTTTAGAATTTTCTATCGTGAATTAAATATGCAATTTTATTCTCCAACACAGAACAGAAAGTCTGTGTTTTCAGCTTACAGAGTACAGTCTATATCTGCAGGTGAGACTGACTCTAAGAATAATCAAATCAAATTTTAAACAAAATCCTTCTACACAGTAAGAAATCCGAAAAGGATAGTTTTATCTTAAATGAGGTTTACCTGTCACATGGACATTCACATGAAGGCATTACATTTTCAAGTGATCTCAGTGGCATACTTTTGAGTTGCTTTGACCTAAGCTTGTTTTGAAAGCATGGTCATTGATCACTTCAGAAATGAATTTTGAATGGCAATTTTGAAAATCTGTCCATAATTTTTTATGTCTTACGTTGATATGTGAATACAGGAACTAAGGTAGCCTGATCACCTTTGGGATTTTTTCCTTTATCTCCTATTTACTACCTTACTTTTTACCACTACCACAGTAAGGCCAACTCCCCACACGGCAAGAAGAGATCAGTGCTGTACCTACTCTTGAGATACACATGTGCTGACTGTTCATTTGGGAAAGGCAACAGCCAACTGGCATGAACCAACAGCTACATTTCCTTCAGTATGGGTGTTAACTGAAATCTCCTCTGTACAACCTACCTGACTACCTGCTTTCATAAAGCCTGGAGAAAGACTAAGAGTTTCTTCCTTTCTTATCTTTCTAAAACTGAAGTTGCTGGGTGAATGACTCCCAGAGTGATAAGTCTTGCTCCCTAATGAAACCAAGCTAAAACACAACCTGTGCCTACCAAAAATTTTAGGACAAAATAAGTTCGAAAGATCTTTTAGCACAGCAGTGTGACACAATAGTAGTGATAAACATACAATACCTTGGGCATGCCATCACTCTCTCCCAAAAGATAGTCTATCAGCTGATTTGTTAGGGCTTCATCTTTTGCCCGTCCCACCTATTAAATAAAGACAGAAGAAATTGATATGAAGAAAAAGGAAAAACACATACTCATAAGGAAGCTTTCCATAAAAACACTTGAAACCAGACAGATTTAAAACATGGTTATTTTTAGTTCTGTGTGTTCAAACCAGATGATTATTTAGTTCAGCTTTGACATGCAGTAGTTCATGTTTATTTTCTAATGTGTTATGCCAGGGGATTATAACTAAATAGGTCTCTACCAGCATTAACCGTTCCTCTGCTTCGATGCTGGGAAGATATTTGAATCTAGGGACCAGGAGCTGAAGGCTGCTGCCACAAAGCTATGTGTATCAACCCAGCACAATTTATACCTTCAAATCTTCACTGCTGGTCACTAGAACAGAGCCAGCACTATGTGGCCAGTTGAAGAGACAGTCTCAAAAATACAGCTGAGATGTTGAGATTCCACAAGGATACACATGGTACAACAGCAGCAATAGTCTTTGGGCTGTTTCATAGCCTTTGGTTTATTCATTTAGGCCAAAACATCTAGAACCAGAGGAAAGCATTAAACACCTTAACCTTCAGTCTTACAAGCCCTGACAACTGCTCTGTGAGATGGAAGCCCTCAAGAGCAGCTGCGCTAGCTCCGAGCAGAGTCAGATCTACTGTTCGAGAGCCTGAGAAAACTACTGATACCTAACACGGTTTTCAAACGTGAGGGCTCTTCCACAGAACAGAGGCAGTCTGAGCATGGTTTGGATGACAGAAAGTCACAGTGGAGGCTTAGATGGAAGCTGGCAATGGGCAGGCTTAGGCAGGTTTCCAGCATGTACTGATTAGGAGGAAATCTCAAGAAACAGAGGAGGTTCACATGTACTGAAGTGCAGCATAAGCTGGAGACCTGATGACAACAGAATTTTGGACATCATGAGCAAAATACTAAGCAAAGATGGTTTCATCCCAAATGTCTTTTTTTAGGGATGGAAAGGACATTTTGAGCGATAATAAGGATGAAAATCATGAAATGATAGTAAGACTGATGTTGCAACTTGTTTTCCGTCTGGTAGTGGAAGCCGAGAGCAATGAGTAGGGAATATTGTCTGCCTTGACTCCAGAAGGGCCTTTGACACTGTCTCACAGAGAAGCAGATGAAGTATGGGTGGATGAGCAGTGAGGTGGACTGAAAACTGGCCAGATGTTCAGGCCCAGAGGGTTGTGATCAATAACTCAAAGTCTAGCTGAAGGCCAGTAACTAGCAGTGTAACCCAGGGGTCAATACTGAATCCAGTTTTATGTGGATGATGTGGCAGAGTGCACCCTTAGCAAGCTTGCTGATGATACAAAACTGGGATGAGGGGGCTGATACACCAGCAGGTCATGCTGCCATCTGAAGGGTCCTTGACAGGCTATAGAAATGGGCTGACAGGAACTTCATTGATTTCAAAAAAGGAAACAAAAAATCCTGCATCTGGACAGGAAAACTCTATGGGCCAGTACATGCTGGAGGCCACTCAGCTGGAAAGCAGCTTTTCAGAAAAGGACCTAGGGGTCAACAAGTTGAACATGAGTCACCAATCTGCCATGCAGCAAAGAAGGCTGGTATCCTGGGCTGCATTAGAAGTGCTGCCAGCAAGTAGAGGCAGGTGATTGTTCCCCTCTACTCCAGGAGAGGCCACACCTGGAGTACTGTGTCCAGTTCTAGGGTCTTCAGTACAAAAGGAGGACATACTGGAGAGTCCAGCAAAAGGACACTACGATGATGAAGGGCCTGGAGTATCTTTCATAAGGAAAGGCTGAGAGAGCTGGGATTGTTGAGGCTGGAGAAGAGAAGGCTTGGAGAGGGGATCTTGTCAATATATAAATACTTGAAGGAAGGGCACAAAGAGAAATGAGCCAGGCTCTCTCTAGTGGTGCCCAGTGACAGGACCAGAGGCAATGGGCACCAGCTGAAACACAGAAAAGGAACCACTTTTTCACTGCGAGGGTGACCAAGTATTGGCACAGGTTGCCCAAGGAATTTGTGGAATCTCCCTCCTTGAAGATATTCAAAAGCTGTGTGGGTATGGTCCTGGACAACTGGATTTAGGTGGCCCTTCCTGAGCAGGGGGAGTTGGATCAGAGACCTTCCGAGGTTCCTTCCAATCCCAATTATTTTGTGATTCTGTGACAGAGACCAAGAACAGATGCATATTGAACTAACTATAATGTGCAGACTGGAAAAATCAGCCAAACTGAAAAATCATGGATGGGTATCGCTAAAAAAGAAAATTTCCAACTTATCCGTCTCTGACACACAGCCACAAAAATTTGCACGAATTCGTAAACCCACCTTTGAAGACTGAAAACATGTCTTCCTCTGGTGTCAGCATTAACTTATTCTACTTTTTAAATGTTTGGATATCACCTTTACTGATATGGTTCTCCTTCTATTTGCAAGCTGTCCAAATGCATTCACTGATGCTAGGAAAATATCCAATAATGAAGATAAGCTTGAAAAGATGAACAATTTTTTGTTTTATCAAAGTTGCTTACTGTTTCAATTGCCATTTCTATAGCCGAGTTATCTTCAGTGCTTGGACTTTTCATAAAGTGCTTTAATGCCTAAAATGATACAGAAAAGTTAAAACTGAGATATGTGAAATTAACGTTTTCCTTACTTTATCGAATTATCTATCTCTGAATTTTGACAGACAAGTGGCACACTGAATGCTTATCTTGACTGTATTTTGCAGCCATAGGGATAACCACACACACTACAGAGGCAGCAGCTTCTCCTACAGACACTCCTGCAAGAAAGGAGCTGCTGTATAACTTCACGTAACTGTGAAAGAAAGATGTTCACAGCAATACAGTGATAAGAAATTAATGTGCCACTGGACACCCCCTACACCCCCAGCTGAAGCAGTGGTCACCTACAACGGCTATAATTTGCAAAAACCAGTAATTTTTTTTTGCATTTGTTCAGTATGCAAAAGTAAAACATTTAATAAGCATCACTTCACTGATTTGTAACTGATCAAAAGGAAATAATTGACATAATTCAATTGACATATTTCCTGTTCCTAAAAAAAGCTTTAAGTTAGGGCATGCTACAATATTAAAGTAATTAGTCAGCAAGCAAGTCTTCATTGGTCAAGCTAATAAATTCTGCTTCTGTGTTCATGATATTTAGAGATTCATTGATTTAATTGATCCACCTGAAGACTATATTGCTATGAAAAATTTATGTGCGCAGCAGTGGATAATTCATGGAAGACAATGTAAATAATTGTAAATATAAATAGTTTACCTTTTTTTCACACTTTTAAAAAATTTCAGTATGATATTTAAAAAAGATCAGTCATGAGTTAAGACAGCTGAAGTCTATGAACTTCCCTGATTTGAAAGTACTGTATTTTGAACAGTTTCTACGAATGTTTAGCTATCACTCTTTCATCCTTTAAAAACTGACCTGTCCATATTGACCACAGAGCAAGAAAAATTTTCCTGCTTGAAAATGCTTCTTTTCTCCTTCAAAATACAGTGCAATGCTCTGATAATCTTCATTGGTAGTACTTTCAGAACCTGCAACAGATAGACAGCAATGATAGCAGAGTATTTTATTAAGTAAGATAAAGGTGCTACTGAAGGAACAAATTCCTATTCAACTTTTTTTTCTACAGACATTCAAAAAAACCCCAAAGCCAGTTAGACTCAAGTTACGTCTTATACATTTTTGTCCTATTTAATCAGACTAAATGTCAGATGTTAGAAGCTAATCATGTAGTGAAAGAATTTCCATAGGTTTTACACCATAATGGGATTTCTGTTTTTTTTTAAACAGACAAAATAAAATGGCATAACTATGACTTACTAATGAATTTTTCTATTATGTCTTGGCAATCATAAAACAGAGCAAGTGATTACGAGATTATCACCTGCATTACTGTCACGTATTTTAAGAATACATGAGTATATCTGTATTGCACAGAGTGAGACTATGAGGACCAGCGTAACCATGGAGTAGCAGGGAATACTGCTTAATCTTCTATCTGAGACTCCATTTTACTGTACACATCCAAAACAAAGACAGCCGCTACTCCAAAGTTAGTTTTAAACCCTTTTTCCACCCAATTAGATTATAATTTTAGACAATCTATTTTAAAGAAGAGAGAAGGAAGAAAGCATAAGGAACAGCAGAACAATAGTGGCTACCTTGACAAGCAGCTGCAACAGTACAGGTGTTGCCAGTTTTTATGACCTTCATAATAAGAATACATCTTTTAAAAGGAAGATATTAAACTATGAGACAATTTGGGAGATACATATGTGGAACTGTTTCCACAAGGAATGGTGCCTGACACAGGCAAAAAGTATAAAATTTATTGCAAATTGAAAAGCTGGCCACTGACTGACTTGATGGCTTGAGGTAAAAGTCAGCTTCTCAGTAAGGCCTCTGTCTCACACTGAGACAAGAGGAAGCCATGAAGGGCCTTAAAGAGAAAAAAAGGGAAGACGAGTGACATACACATGTAAGAAAAGAGCAGGAACCATGAAAAAAAGGAAATGGGGACAAAAATCAGGAACTGTACCAGCAAAATTCTCGGTTTTGGAAAAATAGTACTATCTATATCAAAGTCAAAGAAAGGGATTCCTCAACGTATATAAGAAAGTAATCTAAACAAATCCTGCATCTTTATGGGTAATCAGAAAAAGCTCTAGCACAGGCAAGATTTCAAAACACCCAGACTGAAGAGCAAGTGGATACCTAAGATGAAAGCAAAGCCTAGCCTGTAGGCCTGAATTTAGACACATGGTGACTGGAAATGGAGGAGGCGGGGAAACCAAACTTTAGACCCCTTGTCTTACGATTTCAAATTGGTCTAAACCAATTAAAAGAACAGGAAAACATATTGCAAGCAAACTCTTAACGTGGAACACTCACTGATGATGTCAGCATAAATCTCCATCTTGTTGTGTTGTTGAGCTAATGTGAAAGCTTCATTATTGCACTTGGACATAACCAGGAATTGGATGGCAGAACTATAGTCACCAAGCTGCAGAAAGAATCTAATCAGAATGAACAAATTAATACCTTAGTACTAATTAGCATAATGTATATACCAAACTTTTTAGGAATATAGTATATTTTGTGGCAGACAAATATAATACATTTCTAGTTTATTTTACATCTAGATTATTTAAAATAAATTACTAGAATTAATTTAGTTAAATAATACTGTGTACGACTGCTACCTGGCCACCATCTTTGCTCCGTCGAGAGACTGTGTTTCTCTCACAATATTAACAGCCTTTTCAGGATTATTAAGGTGATCCAAATACAGTCGAATTACACTGTCCCATTGTTTTGCATGCTCATAGGCTATCACGGCTTCCTTGTACCTGAAAAATAATGGTTCCACATCAGTTTTTGTCACTTTCTAAATAACTCTTTACAACACAGTGTGAAAGAAATACACTGTATTTTATTTCCGAGAGGTTAGCCTGTGACACCTTCCTTTCAGTTTCCATGTAACAGCCTCGTTCTGCATTTACTATGGTTTTTTGTCTCCATTTCATTTTCTCTTGGGAGAATTAAAGGCAGAGACAACAGAAAAATTTCTACCACAAAACTATTCTTGAAATACTCTGCCAGCATCCCTTTTGGTACATGTTAAAAAGCAGTTAATCTGTTCTATCAGTTCTGTATGAAATCACTTTGGAGTGAGGGAAAAATCAAACAGACGATAACTAGTCGTACAATTTTAAAAATGAGACTTCTTTTCTATTCTGTAAAAAAGATCAAGAAATTTCTCATTCTCACACTACGCAATTGACACAGAGTATTTTCTAGTCTCATCAATGCAAACATTTAGCTTTGGTGCTATTTCATATTATAAAGTATCATTATTCTGAAACACATTTACTTACAGGTGAGGACTAGTAGAATATACATTCTGTGATTAAATATAACCAATTTTGGGCTTTTGTTTCAGCCAATAATCTCACATTATTAAGTATTTTGCAAACGCAGCCATTAAGATGTAACAGTACTTTGGTTCTAGAATGAAAAAATTTCTTTCATGATTGTTCCTCCTTTGAATGAACTTTAAAAATCGTGGCTAATGAGTTGTTAGAAACAAACTGATCTTCAATATTCTGCTAAGTGGAGTATTGCATGGGGAGCAGAACTTCAAAATCTTTAATGATTTTTGTTAAAAACACGTTAATGCTTAGACAGGAAAACAATCAATTAGAAACACATCTTCGATACTCCTGGAAAGTCCTTAGATTACGTTTAAAATCTTTACACAACATCTTCAGGTTAGATATTTCAGAACTCATTTTCACAAGGCTATTTTATGCAAAATTGAAAGTGTGTCTTTTTAATTTATTTTACAAAACGAATAATGTATAATAATAAGAAGAAAAATATTAATGTAATATTAACAACATGTTTTATTAAAAAAGATAAGCATTCCAACGCACCTGCCATCTGCTTCTTTGGCCTTTGCATACTGTAGGTGAATCTTTGAAGATGAAACGTGAGGAAGAAGTTCACCAACCTTTGCCCTAGAAAGACAAGATAATGGTAATTTAATAAGTTACCATAAATTTAACACCGAGAAAGAGGCTATAAAAGAAGTAACTGGACATGAGGTATAAGCTTTGAAGGCACTTTAATGTTTTCAAAAAGCTGCACTTTACAGATGCAATAACTGGAAATTACACACTGCACACAGTACAGGATCTATAAAAGCAAGCAAACTAAGCAGTGGGCCTTTCAAGACAAAGGATATGGAGACTGAAGAGAGGCTAACCTTAAATCTCGCCTCTCTGCCTAAAGATAGAGCACTTCCCAAATGGAACCTCCACCTGCTAAACAAAGCTTGTACCTCCCACCCGCCAAGTCCAGACTACCGTTATGTGCAAACTACCCTACTGAAGTTCTGATGCCAGACACTTCTATGATGGAATAAATTTTTCCTCAGTAAATTAATAAAACATTCCAACCTAACCTTTAGAGCACTTGTATGAAAGAGGAAGGGTCTTTCTGATCTCTGCTCCAATCAGTTCTTAATATTAGAAGTCCGTCAAATGTATTTAGGCAAGAATTAAGCACTTAAATCTCTCAGTAAATCGTACTTTTCCACTGTAAACTTGTCAATAATCAAATTAATTTAAAAAAATTTCAAAGTGTATTGAATATAATGCCAGTGATTTAGACTATCCATGATACAGACTCCACTTTAACCAGCAAATTAGAATAATTTCCACTTGTCCGAATATTCAGCCTCAGCTATGTATTTTATAACTGAAGAAATGTAATGAGCTAAACTGTAACTACACAAATAAAATCACTAAATGCATGTGCACACACACAAAGGTCTTGAAACTGCAAGTAACTTTAAACGTAACAAAAAAAAGGGAAGACCATCTTCCATTTACAGTAAGACTATATTTAAAACAACATGACCTGGGAGAACACTGTTCTTATTTAAGCTTGGAAGAGGGAACAATAAAATCAATGAAACATAATTAATGAGACATTTGTGCTATTCAGAGAATCACCTCTTTCCAAAGACCACCACAATAAGTCCTCTGAAATATAACACTTCCCTGAAACTGGTACTTACCAGTTTTTACACCGGATGTACACTGATGCTGCCTTGTCATAATATTGTCCCTTTTCATACAGCTGAGCAGCTTCTGAAAATTGCTACAGTATTAGAAATCATTAAAACATTATTTAAAAATTAAGATTACAAGTAAATAAATAGCTTAATAAACTCACATATTCAGTCTTAGCTTTATTAACTCTTTTGAATACCTTCATACTCTCCAGAATAGCTCCACAGTTTCTTTTTAGTAACCTGCTGGGATGTTTAATGGCCTGGTTTACCCCTCGATGGATATCTCCCGTTCGAATGGACATCTGAGCCACTCCAGCAAGGCAAGCTTCATCATGTTCCTGGTACTGGCAGTCAAACGAAAAACAGTTAACTATACATTATATATCAGAATTATCAGGTCAGGAAAGCCCCAGTAACCAAACACTTTAGCAAAGTAACAAAACATTACATAGACTTCATTAAATCAATTTTTGTCTCAAAATTCTTGCCTAGCTGCAGCTGTCACTTATTTAGAGGAACCTGACTTAGTTTTCTTCTTAAGCTTTGTCTTTATTTTTTACATTTTACTTACAAGATCTGTCCAGATCAAGCATACATCAGCAGACTGTTTTACAGACAGCTCAGTATTACTCTCCCCTTTCCTCCAAAATCAACAGTAGAGAAAAAAACAAACGACAAGGATATTTCCTCTATTTTTTTTTTTCTTTAAAGGTGGTAAGGCCACTGATGTTTCATAAAGAAAACATAGCTATTTTCCCTATTATGTTCCCCATTATCATTTAAGCTGCTTCATAACAGATGTTTTGCAAATATTAGGGGAGATAATGCCAGAATAAGGAAGAATCTAGTGAATATTATGATTATTTTCCAACACAATCCTTGCTTGTCTTTATACGGGTAACAATTCTGAAGAGAAGAATAGAAGGAATAATTAGGACTTTTGCTATAACAATGAAAATCCCAGCAGGTTTCTTTTCTATCATTTGTGTGTCTATCATGAAACTGCTCAAATTATAAAAAAATAAGTCTAGTTACACCACTTTAATACAACAGCAATATTGCTTTATACCTAAAGAAGGTATCATTCTGTATATTAAAAATAAGAATATCCCAAAAGCAACACTTATACATATTTAGAGTTAAATAAAAAAAATTTGAGTTCAAATGAGTCTGAAACTTGACAACTTCATGTGTGGTATGAGAGTGCAATTGTTATCATTACTAGAAAGGAATTACCTTATTGTTTCCAGTGATTCCCTTCTCATAATGTGCCAGAGCATTAACATAATCACCCCTAAAAGAAAGTTTGATGGATATTTTTAACAGGAAGAGATGGTTACCTTCCTACCACACAGATTATGCATGTATCTGTCTTGCTTTAGACATAACAACTCCATACAAGGATGTGAAGTATGCAAACCATGGACAGTTACACAGTATGTCACGGCACTTCCCATGCACTTCATCAAGCTTTCAAAGAGGCAGTTCATCTCTCAATTCTGTTGCACTGAGACCAATAAACCTCCCTTGAAAGACAGGCAAAGAATCCATCTGCACAATACACCTCAGTAACCTCATCTCTACTTTCACATTTTTTGGTAAGATAAATAAAACTAACCTTCTTATCTAGCATTTTCACAACATAAAAATGAGGGCAATTTTTTCCCTTAAGTACATTCAGAACTCAAGTTACAGAGGTTGCATTGCTTCAGCTGCTTCCATTTCTTCCTTTCGGTGACCTACAAGCATCCTCTCTCAGTGCCAGGGGCACTGTCAGGAGGAAGGAGTTGTCTAAAAACTCGCTTAATAGGTAAGAGTTTTTCCTCTTGGTTTAGACATTAAACAGACCATTTGGGAAGAATTATCTACAAAATACTTTAAAATCACGGCAAATGGTTAAAATTTTCTCTCTTTCAGGGACTGGCAGCCTTGAAGTTTGACACTCCTCTACCTAAAATATGTAGGAAAATAAAGGCTACTGGGTATTTAAGGAAAGACAGGCAAAAGGCAAGGCTTTCATCCAATTTAAGTGTTAAATGGTGTGAACTTTCTCTACTTTCCAAGCACTTGCCTGCAACGAAGTATTTATTTGGTAGACAGTTATTATGACATAGTGGACCTACCAATTGCAAAGAACCCAGATATACTGAAATTAATCAAAAGTAACTATTATTTGCTAATATATGTCTCTACCATGAAGTGTTCCTTATGAAACTACTCTTCCTTGCACTATAGCTGCAAGACTTAGAAGAATCTGCTCTCGACAATACTGTCTGCCGAAGTACCTCCGTTCTATGTTCTTCTAGCAAGCATGGTTTAGTAATCTTACACTGCAACTTTACAGGAGAGCTTACGTGAATTCAAGCTGCCTTGCATATTCCTTTGATATGAAAGGGATTTGGTCTGGGGCCAAACGTTTAGCCAGCGGAAGTGCACTGTCCCAGTGTTGCAAGTCTTTTCGCATCTATTAACAAAGAACAGTAATGTTTTTTGATGGAAGTATCAAATTCTGAGTTCCGATATGAACTTTACATTATTCTAAATACAAATACAGGGCCAGTAGTCTAGAAAGATTCAGACAATTTGAGAGACAGACGTTCATCCTAAAAGAATGGCTGTCAGTCACACAATGGCAAGAACGTACCCATAAAAGGGCAGAAATTATCAGAAGGTAAAATATTCCCACATGAAGGTGGAGATGAAAACAGCAGAAAAAAATTTACACATCTTAATTGAATACCTCAAGTGCACCAACAGGACAGGAAGATACCAGATATAAATCCTGAGCCAAATTAAAATCACTAGTAAACATGGCAAGATGTCCCGCTAGAAGGTTGTGGTCTTCTATTCCCTGTAAAAAGATGTAATAGGTGCAGAAATAGTCCAAAAGGAAAAAACCATAGTGTTATAAGTAACATAACCTAGTAAGCACAGAAAACCAAAATATCCTTAAATTTGACAACCATGTGCACTGGATTCTACAAACCAGAAAAACCCCTCACTTTCTTCTCATAGCTCAAAGCCACTACAGCTAACACTGCCTAAAATCACTAATTTGCAGAAGTATATTTTTAAGGTACTATTTCATGCACATTTTAAAATGTATAATTGCAATCTGTTCTGTTGTTTGTTTTTTTTTTAAATAATAGAAGTGGCCTTAAACATTTTCTCAAAAATAACAAAGGAAAAAAGAGCCTTCAAATGCCTAAGTCGTGAATATATTCCACTGCTTTCAAGCAAATGCAGAAAGGAATGTTGTTTATTCCAGTAGAGACTGCAACCACTTCAAGAGAAAACCAGGCAAGAGTTTTGTGGTGTGAATACTTTCTCTTCTACAGCTGTTAACTCCGTTAAAAATAATTCACTTTCTATTTAAAAAAAAAAACAAAACCAAAAGAATTCAACAATTTTTAAAGAAGCATTAAATCACTGTATTTCCTGTTTAAAGGGGACTTTACATTTTACCTTTATTTGCTCTAGTGACATCACCATCCCAGCGTTACCAAATGTCCGATAAACACGTATTGCAAAATCCACCTCCATATGATATAAGCAAGCTTTGGCCAGCTCATTCCAACCAGACTGGTCGTTCAGAAGTCTGCACAACTCCCATGCTTCAGAAAACCTATAGCAGGTAAAACACATTTAAAACTAGTATTACTTCGACCTAAAATCCCCTCTCGACACTTTTTTTTCCTTAATAAATACTATGGTAGGGGAAACACAAAAAGCATTTACTTCTAAGACAGAGTGACAGACGTGTCAGGAAGAAAGCAGAAATAGAAACTGTAACTTACAGTTCTGTTTCTCCTGGTTTTGCCACACTTTTTCAGAAAACCATCTGCTTTCCCTACTCTAGCATTCTTTCCACTGTACTGATTTTGTATTGCTTCATTACAGTGGGAAGGCAGTATGCAAAGAGCACCTTTGGCCAGTTGTGAAAAAGCCACTGTCATAGAACCCTAAATCAGTCTTCAAAAAATTATTTTAGCTTTCACTTGACAGTGGAAAAACAAATAAAGTATCACATATTTGGTCCGTCTGCACAGACAGCTACATGGACTCATGTATCAATGTAATTTATCAATACGCAGCATGACATTTTCAAATCACCAGGATATGCTGTATTGAGCTATAAGCACAGAAGAAAACAATTTACACAAAATAATTAAAACACAGATGTACCTTTTCAACATTAAAGTCTGAGTAAGCATTTGTGTCAGCTCATTAGGTCCAAAGTCTTTCAAATTGCCAAGGAAACTGTGAGTGCTTAGATAGATATTGTTTGTTTTCCCACTTTGAGTCTGACAAGTTAATTCTCCATTATACAACAACAAAGGCTTATGGGAAAAGGGGACTTCTGTGCCACCTGCCAAAATAATCTTCGATCCTAGATTAAAGATCAGGAAGAAGAGAAGACATCATTTATAAAAATCCCTACTTGGTAAGAAAAGCCTGTTTTTCAGCAAAGTAAATGTACACAACTTAAATCTTTTAAACTAGTAAGGTATTTTTCCAAATGTTCGTAGGTAAATTTCTTAATGTTTCTTTGTCACAAACAGAAATTGCTACGATTTCAATTTCAATATCATTTCAATGAAGACTCAGAACATGTTTTATTTTATTAACTAAAATAGTGAGTAGGTTTTTAAAAGTATTTACAGTACCTTGAATGGCATCCTTATGAAAAACATAAATGTACACTTTTTCATCATCAAAAGCAATAAAAACACCTTTATCCATTGGCCAGTTTTCCCACAGGATTCCTTTAATAGTTGGTGAGAAGTTTGGAATCTCATATAATCTATCATTTACCTATAAAAAACCACAAAAGTAAAATTACTAGCAAGGGACTAAAGAGACAAATCAAATATTCATCCTGGTTACAATTAAAAATAAAAAACCAATCTAAATAGTGCAGAAATATGAAAATTGTATTACGAAAACATTTTCTTATAAGCAGTGACTCTGACTAACACAATAGTTACATTCAGAAGGGAAGTTAATGGAGAAAATGTGTATTATATGAATGTTATTTACTTTTCCTAGAAAAAAGGTATGGGGACAGGCACTGAAACTGGCAGTGCTTGTTAATGGGCTAAAATATCTGTATATGAATACACACATACATTTCTGAAAATTACTGGTCAGGAATTTAGTATAAGGAAACTGACCTGATCTAATATTTCCTTACATTACCATTAAGTTATCTTCAAGTCTCCTTAGCAATTCCTTCTACCAGCTATGTGTTGTGATGACAAAAGCTTCTTCATTCTGTATTAAAAGCACTGTATAGTTGAAAAGCCTGCTTTAAATATAATTTTATGGATTTTCCATGCTAACTTACTGGACAATAGACAAAGCCATCACTTCTGTCATCTATGAAAGCCAATCTGGTTCCACTGGGATCTGGAAAAATTTTTCTCACGCTGACAGGATGCCGATATTCGTTCACATATTGCCAGTCTTCAATGTAGAAATAATGAATAACTCCAGTCTAACAAGAAATAACAAAGAAAGCTAATAATGACAACAGTAAGTGGCAAGTAGATAATTAACTTGGTTGCAGTTTCTCCCATCTTAAGAGTGCTGAGCATGAAGAGAGTTTAAAGAAAAAGTACTTCTAGTATTTTTCTTTTTACTTCCTTCTTCCACAGCTGGTTTTGCGCAGGATAGGAAAACTTGAGCCTTTTTTGGGGGTGGGGAAAGGAGGTGGAGGTTTGAGGGGTTTTCTGTTGTTTTTGTTGTTTATCTCACTCTGCTTTGTGGAGAAGAGCTGTGTTAACTGTGCAGTTCTCTAAAGAGTAAAATGTCTGCCTTGCTGCTGAGAAAAGCTTAACCTTCAAACAAAGCTGAACAATTTTCCTCCAAGGAAGAACCACTCATTCTTAGGAACAGATTTACCTAATTCAGGAGAGAAAAGCAATCAAACTCATTTGTGATTAATGCTGTATTTCAGTGTCATCCAAAGAAGAACACTGAAAGTAAAAGGTGGCTTTTGAAGTCACTTGTAAAATTGGCACACAAATTGATCAGTTACAGATTAAGTATTTCAAATTTATCACTACCATTTTATGTACTCAGGAGATGAGAAAGCCCTCATTCTGCAAAAAAAAAAAAAACCAAACAAACCGTGAGTTACTAAACCAGTGATAACACCAGAGACAGCAATTCCGCCTGTCCTCTGGAAGGTACATCAGCCTGCACCACAAAGAGCACACCACCACAATGCCAAATATGCAGCACATTCCTAGTGCCAGAAAACACTAAAAGGAAAGAAACTACCCCTCATGCATAAGAAAATCTCCAGAAAAATCCATAAGAATGTTCCAATTGTTCTCCAGTGTCCTAATCCGTATCTTTGTTGAAACACCTAAAAAAAAAATCTCTTCAGGCTAAGGCTTCAATAGTAATTCAAGACTTCCATTTAAGCTGTGGTAATTGTCAACCTCAGTATCTTTTTGTCCACATCTATCATATCACCACCTAAATCAACAAATTTGCAAGGCATGTGCTATGGTTTTTCTTTTATCTGGAAGACACTTTGATTACCAACCCTCCCACTAATGCAATAGAATTGAATTCTGCTACTAAAATCTAGTAAAACCAAAGCTTAACCTTCCTGCCAATGCCTCATATAAATGCAACAGTAAAGGAAATCGGATGAAATTTTGACTACACTGGCATAAAGTTCTTGCATGGAAAATAATCCACTGTAAACTTCTCAGAAGCACAATTTTTTTGCTAAAAGTATGAATAATAATCCAAATAATTCAGATAGAAATATATTCCATCTACAAAGATCTTTAAAAACAGAAGTAACACTCACATCTGTACCATATATGAGGAAGTCACTAGTTAAAGCATGGCATAAAATTCGGTATTTATCATCATCTGCTGGAAAGAGTCGAGTTTCTCGTTCTTCCTGAGTATCCAAACCTTCACTTTCTATCTAAATGTAAAGAATAGAATGAACTGAAAAACTCCCTTGTTAACAATGAGATATCATAGTTTTGCCTGTATCAAACTGTAAGGAAATGTGATGAAAGCAAACTTGCATGTGCATCCCTTAAAACCCCAGCATCTATTTCTGTCACGTTCCTACAGAGACTTTTAAAATAAAACTTTTCACAAGAAAACACTTTTTCTTCACCTGTTCTAGACTAGATTCTATTTCTAAAGTCTACAGGAACTCAACTTTATATTTTAATTAGCCAGTAAAAAAGTTCTAAAGAATTATAAATTTTTATCACCATTAATTGAAGATCGCTCTATTTTCCCTCATTTCTAAAATGACATTAACTTGTTCAGCTTAGATCAACTCATTAGCTCAGGACTCCAAATTGCCAGAGCTCTTACCATATGCAGCTGGACTTTACCCTCAAAGAGGGCAGCAGCATAATCAGAATTAAGGTGCATACTTGCTACTGTCCCCAGGTATTCCACATCTTTAAGCTTTTTTACATCTAAAGAATTCAAACAGAAAAGGAAAGGTAAGAATACTTTGATTTTGTACAGGTCTTCACTTATCATCATCTAAATTTGAAGCTGAGTAACCAGATGTGAAAAACTGACAACCAAAGCAGAGAGGTGACATGTACAGAGACTTTCTTCTTAGTAGTCGGAGAACTGGTTAGAAAGTGCAAGGGAAACTCTTTTCCTATGCAACTCTGGCTAGTACTCTTACAGTTTTGGTTAATTTATTATCAGTCTAAGAAGGTGATGCTTAGAGAGGTACGAAAGCTTTAAATCCACTGTCTAAAATTTGAACATAGCAAACAACATGAACATCTACCAAAATGAGAATTTAAACTCTCTTATCATATAGTCCCTAGGTACTTTGCCAAACTTAGTATTTAAAGACACAGTCAAATAATGTCTCAAAAGCCTAAAACTCCTTCAATGGTTAACAACATGATCAGAAAAAAAAAATTCTACATTTCATTACCAATACTTCGAACCTGATGTTTTATTTCTATTATTTACAATGATTTGTTATAACTGCTTCAGTTTGTGAAGCTCACTGTCCGGTCCTAACACGACCATATGGCAATTCAAGTTGTGATTGTACTGTGTGGAATGTACAGAACTGCTGAACACAACACCAAACCCGTAAAATACCACACAACAATGCAGTAGTTTTAAGAGAACTGAATGTATGCTTACCATTCTCTCCAAGCGCATAAAACCAAGCTCGATTGTTCATTCCTACAGCCAAATGATAAACACCAATTGCAACAAAACTGGGCTCTACTTCAACAGAGACTGTGACAGGTAGCTCCTGTAAGAAAACAAAACAAAATAAAACAATTTTCACCCACTATTAATACTTACTTTACTGATATCTAAATGAAGATTAAAAGGAAGAGGTTGTCATACTCTCTCCACATTGTTGGCTACAGTAACTTCAAGAAGTGAAGTGAGGTATGCAATCCGTGTACTGCAAGCATCTCCAAGGATTGGAAGCTTTGTCAAGAAAACATGGAGGGATCCTCTTCGTGTGGATACTGCCAACAACTGTCCATCATCTGTCCAAGCCAGCTGATCTACACCTAAAACATTCACAGGTTTTTGCAAAAAAAAACCCCAACCAAACAAAAAACCCCCAACCAAAAAGCCAAACCCTTTAACTACTGAAACCAAGAAACAATTATTTTCCTTTAAAATGTGAAAATGGTAGACAATCATACCTAGTAATATATGCACTAATGTACTCAAACATAATCAACTAATACAATTTCAAGATTAACTGAAAGCACTCAAACCAAACCCATAATTTACTATTTTCCTAAGAGTGAAGACTTGACAATAAATGAAATATTTACAGATGCTACAAGAGAAGATAGTAACGGTAACTTCTTATCCAAGAACACAGTCTTGTAACAGACATATTTCTGTATATCAGGATAAGAACAGATTATTTATCATATGTCAGTACAAGAGATGCAAAAAAGCACAAAAAATCTCCAAACCCCAAAACAGGGAAAGAAGCAGAAACCAGTTAAGTATACGATTCTAGAAATCTGAATATACTGTATTACAGATTCAAAAAACCAAAGCATTAACTGATCAAGTGTTCTGAGAGCTGTACTTCTCTATACTTTGTACAAATAAAATATGTTCCCATTTTGCTTTGGGTCATCTAATAAATACAAGTTGGAAAAGAAGGGATTTATGATAATTTCTGTAATTTACACAGTTTTTCCAACAACAGTACTTTCACTCAAGTAAACAGAGTCACCATCAAAATTCTTTTTTAAATAATTTGCAAAAATTTCTATTCTCATGGGGACTATTAACATACCTTTGTTTTCATCATCCAAGTTTATTATGGCATACATTTCTCTCAGGTCTGACAGATCGTGGATTTTAATGCTAAAACATAAATAAAAGTAATTCTCACTAATATAAATCTCAGTCATCATAAACTGGAAGAAACTGAACCCAATCAAGACAGCCCAATGGGGCAAAAAATAGAGCGTAAATGCAAAATGCCTTCTGTTTCCTAAAGAGTAACATACACTCATTGTTACCCATCACTCTAAATAGCCTATCACTACCACAGTACAAAAAGATTTGCTCAGAGAACTAAAACTTGAGGAAATTTGAAAGAACTCAGGGGTGGGAAACACACACTATTATCCCCTTTTGTTCTATTACAATACAGGTTAGGCTAAAAAACATATTCCTGATGGAAAATCACTGCTTGAAACCATGATGCAAAAAGCTAACTTTAAACCCCACTTCACATAAAATGGGACAGAGTAAGAGTTTACTTCATACTCAGTACAGCCTTAAATGAATTGTTCAATAAATCACAGTAAAGAAACTTGCACATTTCTGTAGCCAAGTAACATAGAAAAATAAAGAGTCAAAAGAAATAATCTATACTACAGTTTAATTAAATTTTATTTTGTTTACAATTAATTACAATAAAGTTAATTACAATTGCAGAGATTTTGGTGAAAATTAGCTTCTCCTAACTTTATGCAGAGAGGTAGCTCCACAGAACAATGCACCTCACCTTCTCTGCACTGACTTCTCAGGGAGCCTTGAAGCCTCAGACAGCCTAGTTTTAATGCCCAATAGCTACAGTTAAGTGAGTTGAATCCCATTCTTACATATAAAACTACCACTTACCAAAGGTCTCCACATGATGCAGCTTTGTTTAATGACTGTGATATAGCAATGCTGCTCAGATTATCCTTATGATTGTGAGCTTGAAAGATTTCTTGACCTATCTCACGAATGTGTGTAGAAATTACTACAAAACACCCTCGTGAGAAACCAATCATAATGTAGCCATCACCATACCTGTTACAAAAAAACCCCAACAATTAAGAAGAAATCCATTTATGCAATATGCAAAATGCATTTTCTTTCGGACTACTGTGGTATCTGTTAATACCTCCCTTTAATAGGAAAAATAATCAAATTATGGGGATTTATATATATATAAATGTAATGTAGAACAATATAGTATAAAATAGATTAAAGGAAAAACAACCAAAGATGTTTAAAGGATAAAACCATATTTGTGCCCAGAGTTCACTCATAAGCTATCTTTATTCTCTCTTCTACATTCTATAATGCCGCTGTACTTTCATCAAGCTGCAGACATAGCAGTAGTGCCAGGAGAAAGACCACTGCTAACTTCACTGGAATAAGCATGCCAGAAGATCAAAACTTCCATTCCAAGGTTCTGGCTCACTTGGTCCCATCAAACCTGTGCTAAAAATAATAATGCCAGTCACTGTGCCCTTAAGGCATACTCTGCAAACAAAAGCATACCAAAGCTCCAGTTGGTATTTGTGAATAGATAATCCATTTACTTTTCATAGTGTCAAGCAGAAATAACGAGGTTAAGGCAGAAGTAGTTACAGCATGTAAAGATGTATTCAAATGCTATCTCACCAACTTAGCTGCAAAAAAATCATTGTGAGGGAAATAGTCCAGGTATGCTTTTTTTAGACATGTGCCCGTAAATTAAGGAGCACATAGCTACAGATTTTCTTACACAGTTGTAGTGTAAAGGGATAACTGTCAATTCCATACTGACTGAACAGGCATTGAAAGACAAAGTGTCGTGATTCAAAGATACAGAAGCAGTACAGCTTCTCTTTGGGGACAGAGCTGAAACTTTATCTTGGGATTTCTTCAAAGGAACACTACCAACTGGATTACACAGCAGGGAGACGACGAGAACTTTGCACAACTTTGTAAAGCAACAAACTAGCTGAAGGAAGCAACTCCACCCCTAGCTCTTTCATCAGTTACTCATCTGAACAGAAAAACAACCTGTAAAATCTTCAGTGTAATCTGCTGTCAAGACAGTATTAGTGTTCCAAAGCTGAGTATACCAACAGTGACTATATGTGAAAGTACCACTTTTATAGCCATTGAATTGTCAAGGAAAAGAATTACAAATTGTAGACTTTGTGTTTGGAAAAGAATTATTTAAAAGGCTACAATACATCCAAGAAAAATCCAGTGTAAGCAAAGTATATATAATTTCATTTACAGCATATATCAGAACTCCTGGGAAAATCTTCAGCTTCTTAATAATAGAATGCTACAGTAAGAATGTTCTGCTCACCATCTGTAGGTTACAATACTGCCATACGGCTGCTGAAATTTCAGATCAATTGGGTTATCCGGATCATTCAAATTATAAAGAAAGAGAGTCTTCTTGCCGACCACTACACTTACCTGCCAATGAATGAAAAGAAAAATTAACTTGATGAGAATGACATCACTTGGACCCTAAACCTTCACTAAAAGATGAGATTTAGGACTTTCAACAATCCTTAAGAATCCTATGGATCTGAATTCTGAATCTTTATATTCCCTTTGTGAGCTAATGGTTCACAAATCTAAATGCAAACCCAGCAGAACACATATCCCAAATTCAAATGTAAAAATATATTAATCCAGAATCACAATCTCAAATTCTGACCTATAATTCCTGAAGTTATCCAAAGTATAAAAAACACTTTTTCTGCCTTTTAAAACAGTTTGCTCCTAATACCATTACAGCTTAATGATGAAGTATTTAAGAAATACTATTTCTAAACTTTCAGAAGAAATTACAGGGAATATGTTATGTTGCAGAGCAAGATGTTAACTCTAGTACTACTTATTTTGATCCAACTTGTACAGTTTGGCTTTTTTTTTTTTCTGGTGTCATAACTAACAGCCTGGAAGTGATCATTATCAAGCCAAGCCCTATCCCCCCAACAACAGACACCTAGACAATAAATGCTATGTGGTTTAGAGCTGCTGACAGGCCATCCAAACAGACACACCAAGAGTTTCAGGACATTCCATACATTTTACAGCAAACTTGAGAGCTGTAACAAAAAACCTGTAAAGCCTAGGCTATCACATGCCCAGGAAGCAGCAGAAGAAATTAAAGCTGAAGTCCTCAGTTCCTGCATTTTCAAAACATCTGTTAATTACATT
>NW_010413428.1:76733-81765 GCF_000710305.1 Buceros rhinoceros silvestris
GTAGGCCGGCAAAAAACTCCTACAGGTTCTTGTCAAAACAAACATGGGGAAAAATTTCATGACATGTTTACTCCATAGATTAAATCTGACCGTGAGAATTTAATGATATTGTGTAAGTGTACAGATCCGGACAAATTCTAACACAGTACCACCTTTCTATCCATGGGTTTTCTATGTTTTGTCTTGGTATTTTAATGCTGATAATTCAATAATATGCTCTGCTAACAGTTAACACTACCCCATTTTTCTGTACTTCACCATTGTCTGACCTGATGGACTTTGATGCATTCAAGAAAGATGATGAAGACTATGAAACTGTAGACATTTAGACAGAGACAGGATAATGCTCACACCAGAAGACTTGACACCAGGACCTTTAGCCTCACTGATGCTGCAGTTTGCATAAGATAACAATCTAGAGAGCAATGATCTGTTCCCAAAACTGACGGCTGAAAATCTGCTCTCTGAAAGGCAGCATCACTGCAATTTTGACAGTCTTGCTTCATTTCCATCTGCCACATATACTGTTCTATATTTACTTTGTACGTATTTCTTTAAGTCCCTCACACGTCTCCATCTACTAATTACCACTGCAAATCGGCTGTTACCTGCCATATTGCTAACCACTGACTTTTCAGGAAAACATCCTTAATGGACAAAAGGGGTATGGCTTTACTTTGAAGGAAAGTCAGGGTGGTGGGGCAGTAGGGGAGGTGAAAAAAGACTCTTCAATGCCAAATTTGAAGTCAAGGAGGAACAATTTGCTTCCTGGCCCATACTGGTTACCAGGAGAAACTCTGAAACATCAGTTTAACCCTTTTTGCAGCATTTTGTATTGACTTCTTACTGTGCTTTCCCTGGTTGATATTCTTTCATCAGTCTTCATAACTGAGAACTGCATATCACTGGGATCTGAGCTCACTGAGGTCTGCAAGAAAGAAGTTCGGATTGAGAAATCAACAGTCAGTGTACAACATGCTGATGATAAATAATTACAGTATTCCTGCCCTGTACGTTTTAGTGTTTTGAGGACTGATAGAGCGAGCTGTTGTTGCATTTAGTACCAAAACTAAGGAAAATTTGGAGAAAACATGACCTCAGTTCGGATCACAATGACATGCTATCACGGAATATTCTGAAAATATATCTAGGAAACAGTTACAAATACAAATCCAAATACAGAAGAAAAGATCCAGATAAGAAAGAAGACTTGCAAAATTATTTTATACAGACAGTACTGAAGCAGTACGAACAAGGTCACTCCCATGCAAATTCAAAGAAGGAAGACAAAGAATAAGACATACAGGTTAAATACTTATGAAGCATTTTAACATGGACATACCTGATCTGGTTTAGGTAGTGATAGCAATCTAGTTGCTTTTGTTGTCAATACGAGGTTACCAAACCTCATAAGCAAACCTTGCTTAGGCATCTGCTGTCTCAGCTACGCTGCTTCTACTACCTAAGTCCAATAGTTTAAAGCATAGAGATACTCTAATAAATTTATGAGGGTATTCTTCTCCTACTGTAATCTTCGGACATGAAGAGAGATATATATGAAATGAACTATGAAAGATTTGTTTTCTGAAAATCTTGAGTGAAACATTGCTCATTAAAGTTAAAAAATTAATTACATTCATTTGCACATTACCTAGCAACTGTCATTGCTTGGAAAGACTGTGATGAACATGAACAAACAGAATGCTTGATTAGAGAATCTGACTGTACTTGGAGGAAGCACTGGAATCATCCTCTCAACAATGCAATGGAAGTATAGCCTAGGAGTAATCCTTGCATTATCAGAGGTAAGATCTTTGTTTCACCAATCTAAAGCAAAATCAACTCTAAAAGTAAAGTCCTAAAGACCTTATAAACAGTCATATGAGAGCTGTCCTGTGTTTGTTACTGGGGAAGTCTACCTAAGACTGCGCTCGGGATCATCTTGTAACAGATACACAACAGGATCAAGGATAAGAGAAGCATGTTTAGGCAGGACCACAGGAGAACTGTAGAGACTCTAGTATCATAAATCACACTGCATGACACAGAGGCTTAGATGTTTAGATATGCCCTCATCCTACACAAGGTTTCCCAAAGGCTCCTTGTCCTTGAACGCAGCAGAACTGAAAAGGCATAAGCTCCCATAGGTCCCAGCTTTCTTGGGAACCAGGAGTATTAACGTATGCCTTAAAATAAATGGGGGTTATAAATACTACCTGTCTTATAGTATCCCCTTCCTGATTACTTATAGTAATCATTTTGTCTTCACCGCCTAGAGCCAGAAGGTTTTCAGTACTCCAGCAACCACAAGTAATCCGCCTAGTGTGCTTACCTGAAAAAGAAACAAACCTATACAAAGGAACACAACCACAAAAAAAAATTTGGGAAGGAAACAACTTAGCAGGGCATTTACAAATTCAAAAGTCTTTTTTTTTTTAAATCTTCTACTCCCAGATGGAAGTCTTCCGACCTTATAGGAATTTGCACAGCTCTTCCATTTCTTTGCATCCTTAACCTTTCTGCCCAGAGGTACTCTAAGCAGGTAAGAAAAAGCAACTTAGCAACAAGAACCACTACACAAATACTTTGCAATAAAGGTAACACAGGTTGCCCATGAGGCAGTATCAGGTATGTGTACATGCATTTTTAACTTACTACACTACAAAAATGCTCTGTTAGGTACAACAAAAGCAGAAGGTGCAAGGTGAGTATGAGCACGGTTTTGACTTGCACGTTCATATACAGAACTAAAAAGGAACCTAAATATATTAGCAAAATTCCACTTCCACATGTGCGAGTTGAGTTTCAAACCAAAGCATACCAAGAACAGGAATCTTGCGAGAAGTCTGACGGTTATATATAAGTAAGTTTCCCTTTGTTGTTCCAACAGCAAGTAATGCTCCAACTCGAGACCATAATAAGAAAGACATTGTATCCCTAAAACAAAGAAAAAATTTTCTTTGTATAGTAGAGTTTCTTTCCATGTGCTTACACATAAAAACATTCTGTGTATTTGTTTTGAAGTTCTATGAAATCACACAGACCAAGCAGAATTTCTAAATTAAGCAATGTTCTCTACAGCAAGTATCAGAATTAAGTAAGTATACCTGAAATAGTGTAAGTAATAAGTTGTGTGAGGTAATACGTTTTGTACAAATGGAAATGTGTTTGCAAACATCGAAAGTCTTTGAGGAAATCATGCATAATTTGGCCAAATACAGTTTTTAAAAAGCACTCAAAGACACCATGAAGGCATATAAAATTTTCCAGTCACTTTCTGTGGTTTTTGTACTTCAATAATCCTACAAATTCAGCCAACTCCAAGTCAATAGGTCTAGTTCTAGTCAACGTAATAAGGACATTAGAGCCACTTTAACTTCATGTTTCAGATACAGCAAGGCCTATTTTGGTGCATATTTAAGGGTACACATATAAATATTGTACATCCGATTTTTTTAAAAAAGCCACTTAAGAAAACCAATCTTAATCAGAATTTTCTAATTAGTGCAGTTATTTCCATCAATACATCTCCCATGTTTTAAATTTTACTGTAAGCATGCAATAGCAATTTGAAACATATTTCAGATATTGATACATGCCATGACCTCCAATATATATTTGGGTTGTGTTTAAGAGGTTTTGTTTGTGCTCCTCTAATTTCAAAAAGAGGATACAGAAAAGCCTGATTACCAACCATTAATATGTCTTATTCTGCTTAATTAATGACACTGTGAGAAAAGAAGGATTGGCTGCCTAAAGTGATGTATACTGTTCTAGCAAGACTGCCTCCACTAAGCAATTTACCTCAGAAGTTAGAAAGAAAAATCATGAAGGAATCCCATACTCTGTTCTGGTAAGTACCTTCTATGATCTTTTACTTGCATGCTGGCAAGTTACTCTTCTTCCCCGAAGTATTTGTTTACTCATGAAAAGGAGGTACAATATGGTTGATACCTTCTTACAATACAACATGTATGCACATCATCTTCAATACAATGTGTATACACATCCTTCTCTGGAAGAGGCTGCAGAGTCTCCTTCTCTGGAGACATTCAAAACCTACCTGGATGTGTTCCTGTGCAACCTGCTTTAGCAGGTGAGTCCCAGAGGTCCCTTCCAACCCCTACCATTCTGTGATTCTGTGACCTTCATAAATTGTTTTGATTATATAAATAGCTATAATTTAAAACTGCCCCATCAAAAAAATCCAAATCCCTACTTGGGAAAACTTTACCAAAAAAAAATTTTTAATTCCAAAGGCGATGTATTGCACCAGAAAAGACGAATATACACAATAATCATAATATCTGTGCTAAAAAGGCATATTGTTGATAATACATAATAACTAATAAATAATGACAAAAATGTAATGACTAAGAAATAACCGTGTAATCCACAAATACATAAACAAGATGGCTATATAACGCTACACATAATTAATTAGACAGTAGGAAGAAGTAATCACTTCAAATTCCTCATTTGTACGTACAAACATTTTACTTGTTTTAAAACTGTTTTCTAACAGGTGACTTAACATTCTACTGATGATCAATGTAAAGTTGGTCAAAAACCACAAGTTCAAAACGTAACTTCATTAAGTCATGTACAGGTTAAGTCACTGTATTTTGTGCAAAGTGACAACTGGTTTGCTTTTTCAGGAGTGGAATAACTTGTATAGAAGCTATTTTTTACAGTTTTTACAGTTCCACTGTAGTTTAAGTTAATTTTCAAAGCACAGGATAGGATATATAGGATACTAGGTTGTAAAATACAGAAACATCCCAAAACCAAACACCCAATATTAATTTTAAAAACACAAGTATACATGTTAATGGAAATATGGAATATTTCCATATTCTAGACATGGAGTTTTCAACCTAAACCTGGAAAAACCCCACCCTTATAGAAACCAATATAATCCTCATCCCCCAATTTTTCCAGTTGAACTGAATTTTTTTGATTTAATGGACAAAACACTCCAATTTTGCTATCTTTGACTACTTAAAACAGAACAAAAACACCAACACCCCAC
>NW_010413428.1:81866-82229 GCF_000710305.1 Buceros rhinoceros silvestris
ACCCCCACCCCCCCCCCCCCCCGCCAAAAGCACACACAAAGAAAATGTAGAAATGAAGGGCTAAATCAGAAGGAGTATTTGTCTCAACTCAAGTAAATAAAACGGCAGCAGTATCAAAAATTAGCTGTTTCTCTGCTCAGGTGAGTGCCCTAACAAAACACGGGACAGACTCATTTCCACTCTCTTTCCTACAGACAGGATGTTTATGTAAAGTGCAATAGTTTAGTGGAATAGATTTAAAGAAGCTAAAAGTTTAATTATTAAACCAAGCTTATTTTGTAACCCAAGAGGTTCAACAAGGCCAAGTGCTGGGTATTGCACTTGGGTCACAATAACCCCCTGCAATGCTACAGGCTTGGGGAG
>NW_010413428.1:82473-87769 GCF_000710305.1 Buceros rhinoceros silvestris
CAACAGCATCCTGGCTTGTATCAGCAATAGTGTGGCCAGCAGGAGCAGGGAAATGATTGTCTTCCTGTACTCGGCACTAGTGAGGCCACACCTTGAGTACTGTGTTCAGTTTTGGGCCCCTCACTTCAAGAAGGACATTGAGGTGCTGGAGTGTGTCCGGAGAAGGACAATGACTCTGGTGAAAGGTCTAGAGCACAAATCATATGAGAAATGGCTGAAGGAACTGGGCTTGTTTAGTCTGGAGAAAAGGAGGCTCAGGGGAGACCTTATTGCTCTCTACAACCAGACGACAGGAGGATGTAGCAAGGTGGGTGTTGGTCTCTTCTCTTCCAAGTAACAAGGAATAGGAGCAGAAGAAATGGCCTCAAGTTGCACCAGAAGATGGGTGCAATGGGTGGACTCAATGATCTTAAATATCTTTTCCAACCAAAATGACTCTGTGATTCTGTTCTGTAAGCTGCAGAAGAGTTTTAAGTCTACAACCAAATTCATAAAGGTAGGGATTTGAACCTTAGAGTAGGATCACCTTAGATATTTCCTCCCATCCTAAACCAGTCTGCTTTGTGAATAGCATTTTAGTCCCCCTATAAATCTAAAGGGAAAAAAAAAATCCTAGCATCACTGAAATCACACCCTTACTTTTAAGCTCCCTTTTACTCATGTGAAATACTTTGGAGAATGTGTAGCCAATGCAGATACAGAAAACAATTCACTCATCCTTGTTGCTACCACAAAGTGGAAACATTGGTTCTCTGGGAACTTAAGCACTGTTGACAATTAAAAAGAGAAACAAATCCCTATGAACCTCCAATCCCCCACCTAAAACAAACACTTCAAAAACAGCAGATCATATCAAAAAGAATTTAGCAACAAACTATCATATTAGTTTAACAGTATAGGTACTATGAGGACTCCAATAAAAAGATGATCTTCGCAATATACCCTCCACATCAACAAGAGCAATGCTGCAAGTCTTTAAACATGCACTTAAAAACCAACCCAAATTGTTCTTACCTCATGCCACTGTCTACTTGGCTTGTTTTGTTTGTGTTTGCATCCCACAGAAATATGGCACTAGATTTGTCTGTGATTATTGCTAAAGTATCTCCATCCTTATCCCAGTCCATAGCAACACAGTTACTGAAGGAAAAAAAAATGTAATGTAAATGTAATTCACTAATAATGTTAAAATGTTTCTAAGTGTACAGAAACCACCAGAATTACTCTGTTCAAGTCCCTGTCCTTCCTTTTCCCTCCCAAGCAAACCCACGATAGACTGCAGTTATCTGTAAAGTGTACTTCTATAGCAAATCTCGTGGAAATGACACAGGCTGAAAGGAAAGTCATGAAAGAGACTGCTGTCTACATTCTAGTACTTAAAATACTGCCACCTTGATTTTCAACAGACAGTGAAAACCACCTGTAAGGTTCTGTTTTGTTACAGGCTATTCAATGTTAAGATTATTTTTCTCATAGTTCAAGAAGCATAACGAACTTGGACAAGCAGCCTATGGAGAAGCACGTAAAACCTCTACTTACAAATAGTTTCCCCGAATGAAGAGAATAGCAGACCCACAAGTCTCTAGTGAACTGGAAACAGCGTTTACAACATCGACTTAAAGCACAAATACTGCAAGACTAAGAACCTATGCCATCTGACATCGTTCTGTTCTTTCTAGATAATTAGGTTGATAGTTTCAGGTTAAAAAGGTATCTATCTCTATGAAAAATTTCACTCTCATAACCAACCAAATGAAAACTCATAATGCGAGCAATTTCAAAAGTGTCTTTCTGAAACACACACTGCTGTGAACTGATTCAGTAAGTTTTCAGCTCCAGTTTCTCCAATATCTCTTTTTAAAACCTTAGCATTTTATTCTAGAGAATAAGTAGGTAAATTCCCAAAACACAACCATGAATACTTAACAGCCAGTCAGAACACCAAGAGCAGGAATAATAAAGACAAAAAGGAAAAAATAACCAGGGAAAAATGCAGATTGATAACTAGGAAACAAAACAAATTCTATCAAAATAATGGCAAGAAGATGCTTATACCATCAATTATTATAGCAGAGTACATCCGATATTCTGAACTCTATTCTTATGCAAGGAGAAGCCTAGCAGTTAACAATTGCATTTGATTAACAGTTAACCAACAAAGAAAGCAGCAAAGTTTGGCCTGAGGAAGCGAACCCCCATATAAGCACACTTGTTTCTGATTAAATTCTATTATCACAAAAATTGAATTTTATTCTAACAGTAATAATTAAGAGAGGACTTATTCTTCAGTCACACCAAAGAGTTGGAAATAAAAATTCAGAAAAGTCAGTACTATTCAAACTACCACAAGCAGATGTCAATCATTTTGATGTGCCTTTAGTTTCTTCTCCTCTTTGCCTTGCCATGAGAACATGGCAGTATTTTAAAACTAGTTTAGATATTATATGTTTCCCTGAAGGAAAGGGTCACATCTGTCTATCAATGCGATAGTGGTATCAGTGTCCATGAGCAAGGTAGACACACCTTTACACCACCAACACCAACCCACATGACAGTAGAAGATCCCCAGTCCAAATCTTCTCAGATTTCACCACTGACTACACAGTTTTCCTCACCTCTGGCAGTCTACTGTAGAGAATTGGCATTTATCGTACACCATGTAAAATACAACTCAGAATGCGCTGTGCCATGGATGCTACCAAGCCCAAGACACTGACACAGTCAGCCCACATTATGAATGGCACCTAACCAGAACAAGGTTTTGAAAAAAGATGCAATGGTCAGTAAAATACAGGTGAGTCTGGTAAAGACAACAAGAATCGCATCTCTTGCTTTGGTGGAGGGTGGCAACTACCATGAGCTGCAAAAACTGGATTTCTGGAGAGTTCCTGGGAAGTTAAGTGATGCTGGCTCACATCTACCAAGGACATAGAGATATGTAAGTGACATTCCAGAAATGAAAGCCAGCTAGATTAGAGGCTTCAGATTTAAAGCCTTAGTGGGAGTTTTGCTTAGTGGGCTCCACCTTAATCAGGTAATTAAAAATAAAGAATAAGGAATTTGCATAAATATTTAAGCTAAGAGCAGATAAAATACTAAAAAGAAATGAGGAATACACAAATGAAACTATTGCTGCATCAGGTAGTAGTAGATTTATAAAAGTAAAAGTAGATTCATAGAGCAAAATGGTAGGCTGACCTGATGGCACCTGTCTGCACCCAGGGAGGTTTCCTCTGGGCCACATCTAGCCTGTTCCTAAGGACTGATTGCCTTTTAGCAGCTAGACTGCATCGTCTAAGGTACACCACCTTCTACATTTCATCAGAAAAGGACCCAGTTCGTACACTCCAACACCACTCTCTGATGTGAACCAAAGTGTGGTGATCAGGAAAAGGAGTGAGATTCATTTCAGAAGCACACTCTCAATCTAAAGTAAAAATGCCAACGTATATGTTATGCCAGTGATGTAAGTAAAAGGATAGCTTTTCTCAGTAAGGTTATGATAATAAATTAGTAGAAAACTGACAGTAGCAAGAATGCAGGTGCAACTAGAATGACTCAGATATATTGTATACAACCTCACTGTTCTTTCTTAATATGATAGATCTTTTCCTAACATTTTAATGAAGTAGATTGAGTTTATTACTAATAAGGAGTTCTTTGGGTAGGAAAAAATATTTTTCTGACTGTCCTTGATAGCTTACTATGAGTTCAGCTTCTACTGTCTCAAATGCCATACATGCTCAGCAGCTTGTCTTCTTTTCCAGGTATGTTCACCAGAGATAGTATCCCTTCTTACAAAGTTATCACATTGTATAAGCTCCTCACCAGAAGAGAAGCACTTTTAAAGAAAACAACAAATAAAACAATTTAAACCTATCTTAATACCTACCCTGGTAAGTTGATTTCATCTCTCTTCTGACCATGACGATCAAAAATTTTTACAGCACGATCACCTCTAAAAAATATTAATGTAGATTAATTTCCTTTCTTCATCAGTGGTCTCAATTGACAAATGCAACGAATATTTGTAATCTTACCCTGTTACAGCAAGGAAATTTCCCAAAGTTTTCTGCCAAGCAAACTGCACAGGGGAACCAGACCAAGCTTTTTCTAATAGACTGAATACTTGCTGCGAGACAAAAAAGATGGAAAATGACATACCTTAAAATCATATGCATATGACAACAAACAACTTCCTAACATGTTAGCAACTGAGGGTACTATGGAGGAAAAAACCCCAAACCTCAAACACAACTTGTGGGTGATTAGCACCGAAGTATCAGAATTCCATAGAAAAAAATCTTCCGGTTTGTGCCGGAAAAATTGAAGTTTCTTGTACTGGATGTCTGCATTGAGAACTACTGTGACTACCACAACTGTTACTTTTTTCTCTTACAGAGTTACTGGACTTAAAAAATTGCATGAGACCCTCTCCGTCCTGACCAAAGACCAGAATGTTTAGTTCTCTAACTTTCATGGAAATGTCTTGGACCAGAAAGCATCCTTAGTGTGAACCTTCTGAGAACACAGAAGGTTCAACGTCTACGCTTTTAAAGATATGTAACTATTTTGTCCTCTCTGAATTGCTGGATCTTAAAAAGCTAAGACCTCAAAGCTACTCACATGTAAAAAGAGATTGACTTCAAACTAAGGAAGTGTCTCAAATTCCATTTTCTTTTACATTACCTGCACAGATTTTTCTATAACTTCGGTGGAAGATATTTCACAGCTTGTTATCACTTTTCCCCTCCCAGGTCATCAGATAACCACCAGTATCTGGTCCACCAAATGCCTGGCAGGCTTACTCAAGTCTCTGCCAAAGGCCCCCATCCCTTCTTTCGCGTTAATATAAAGTGAGGCATTCTTCAGGTAGGATTTGCATTTCACTCCCAAAAAGTGTAAGGTTAGGAGCACCACGTGCCACAAGCACAATGAACATCTCACAGTTATGCTTGATTTAAAAAAAAATTAATAAAATCTCTAATAAACCGAGGACACAGGAAATCATTATGGGAGTGCAGGCCAGCTCCAGCTCTTCGTGCTCTCACTGCGCAGGCATGCATAAACTAAAACGCCCTGAGGGGGTTCAGTAGGAAACTTTCCTTTTGGCCCAGTCATTTAACCGTTGCCTGAGGAGCGTTCATCCCACCCTTCTCCGCTGCCAGGGCCAGCATTAAGGCCAGCGACAAAGCGGCGGGAAACCCGACGTCCGTCCATAACGGCTTCAGGTGACGCGGCAGCTCAGGCAGCTGTCGCGGGAACAAACAGTCTCAGCCTCCCGCGGCCCGTTCCC
>NW_010413429.1:0-8730 GCF_000710305.1 Buceros rhinoceros silvestris
GTCACAGCCCAGTAGTCCACGAGAACTTCTTGTTTGGTCTTGTTTATATTACAGATCATCAGGCAAGACCAAGTATTTCAGTATTCAGAAAATAAATGTTTAACACATGTAACAATTAATTGAGCTTTCTTCAGTGACAAGGATATGGAGAGTGTAGAATTATTCTTTTAAAGCCAGAAATTGTGAAAAATTAAGATTTCCGCCAATCTCACTGGAGAGGAAATTTATTTTCCTACACCAAATAAAATTTTATGTATTTATTTATTTATTTAATCAGGTGTGCTAGTTGGGACGCTTGGAGGTTCATACTTCTCTATGTCTTACTTTTCTCCATAGCTAAACTGTGTTGCTTCTGAGGGAGGTGAAAAGCCTTGGCCCCTTGGTACCAAATAATGTGTGGAGGAAAAACCTGTTATTTTTCAGTTCTTTGCAGGCATTTTGACAAATCCCAAAGCTGGAATTTGTAATCCTTATCTTAATGCAGAACTACAGAGCATGTGGGGAATGTGCATGCAAGTCTTGGTCTCCCTGGGGCTCAGAAATAAAAGTCATGACCGATATTAATCCAATCCAAAGAGTTCAAACCCAGAAAAATTCTCCAGCCTTACTTTTCCTTTCATACCACGATCATAAGCCAAGAAATCTCTTCCAAATGAGAAATTAATTCTGTTTTGGAGAAATATAATCTCACTTTACAGGCTCAAGGTGTTAGTAAAGTTAAGTTGCTGAAGTATTTAATCGCTGTCATTTCTATGAAATTTCACCTTTTATGAAATTTCAGGTACTTTGAAGTTGAGTTGTCTAATTTCCATTTCTAGGCATTGGATCTTGTTATGTCATTGTCAGCAAGGTTCAAAGGCCTCCCACTATCAAGAAGCTATTTCATGTATTCATGATCAAGCACTTATTTTATAAGTTGAGCTCTTTAAGTCATATCACGGGGCTTATTTTTCTTATCCCCTAGTTCATTATTTTGGCCCTCCGTTGAACTGCCTTTGCATTTTCACACCCTTCATCTGGGGACAACAGAGAAGGTACAGCATTGCTAGCCCTGGTCTTACTAACACTGGGTGATAGTCCATAACTGTTTGTTGACAGAGCCTCTAATTAGTCTGTCATGGTTGGCAGAGTCTCTTTTGTACTTCTAGTGTTGTTACATGCAATCATTTCCAAGTTAACTTTTCTATAATACTCCTCTCTTAAAATATGGAGGATATACCACTGCGGTGGCCTAGATGTGTGCAATGTATTTATTATTTTGCAAGAAAACCTACAAGTTAGCTTTATATATTTATTATTGCTTTGCATATGCTTTACTTACATTTGTCTTATTTATTTAACACATTAAAATTATTTTTATCTCCAGTATGTAATTCCCTCCTGTATACTACAAGAAAGGTAATTTTTCTAACGTGGTAGTTCAAAAGCTAAAAGTACCTACCATCATACTGAATGTGATCAAAAGCATTTAGCAAAACAAAGGCAAAAGAGTTCTTCAGTATAAACCAGAAAAATGAGTGTGTCAATGTCTTCTCATGCTGATGTCACATGTGGTTTTAGCTTTTTATTTTTTTCTTCACAATTCTTTTATAAGTTTAGTCCTTTGAGATACGGAAGGACTATTTATCATTGCTGATCACGTAAGACTCTACTTCTGTGCAATTACTGCATCAGTTTTCATCTCGGCCCATGCTTCTGGGCCGTAGGTGGTCCATCCTGCTTGCTTACTGGGTGTAATGCAAAAGTATCTGCTATGAAAATCCAACTCTTCCCAAATAACAAGCAATTTCTGAATCTCACAGAGCTGCTGTGAAGTCAAATTTATAGAAAATGTTTTCTAGGACTTCAGTGTCTGATGCTTTGAATTGAATGTGTCTACTAATTGGGCAGTGTGTGTATGTATATGCATGTCAGGAATACACACCATTGAGGTTGGTGTGTGACAAGTGACAGGATGAGAGGAACTGGCCTTAAATTGCTCTAGGGAAGATCTAGGTTAGATATCAGGAAGAACTTCTTTACAGAAAGGGTTATGAAGCACTGGAACAGGCTGCCCAGGGAGGTGGTGGAGTCCCCATCCCTGGAAGTGTTTAAAAGACGTGTAGATGAGGTGCTGAGGGACAGTACAGGAAGAATGGTTGGACTTGATGATCTTAAAGGTCTCTTCCAACCAGTTGGTTCTGTGATTCTGTGATATACAGTGTAAAAGCACATGGTTAGTTCAGATAGCCCATGGAATGATTCATAAAAGTGCATGGAATGAAACAGCGATAGAAAAGAGCAGGTGTTTTAAGAGATGACTCTGAAGATTTCTCTGAAATAGCAGTAGGTAGACTAAGAACGGACTTAAACCAATGAACAGTGTTACTGGAGGAAGGCTGATCCCAAGCTAAGTTCCAGAAAATATTTCATTCCACTACTGCTGTGCTTATGCAAGAAACTGATTCGTATAATACCAATTTCTTCAGTATATTTTTCCCAGCCAACTATTATTGCTTCTGGGCACTCAAATAATCACTTTCACAAGTGGCTGGAATTTCTAAAACAACAGATACTTCTGTTCCAGATAATGTAATATACTTTGTTGGGATTCTCAAGTAGAACCTAGCTCAAAGGACACTGAAATCACTGAAAAGTAAATTCCTGAGCTGTGTGCCACAGTAAGGCCACGGTGTTGTTAAGTCTGTAGGAAAAACGTCATCATCTTATGGACAAATAGAGTGTGACTCTCAATTTCTTAGAAGTTTTGGCTTACGATTATTATTTTATGATATGACTACATTTTATGTTATGAAGTGTAGCAAAGCCTCACATTTCTTATTCATTTTTACATGTTAATGCTGCTGTCTTTGAAAATCCATTTCTACAGCTTACTCAATAATCACTAGAGATACATGATATGAGGAAAATAAAGAAAGAATGTTTATCTTGTCTCCAGCAGAATTACTTTTATTGAGACTCAGAGAAGCTTTTGCTCTCAAACAAGTAATATTCATATTTGTCTCCAACTTTCTTCCTCATTCTGGTTTACAGGGTCTATGCCGACTTAGAACTGGCTTGTACCTTGCATAAAAACAGACTTTTATACAATTGAGATTGATAGAAATATTTGTTACATTTTATTCTGATTTTATATATTTGATTTCAAACATTCTGTTATGCTGATTGAAAGATTAACACTGTACCCACTGGTGCCGATTCCCGTGGGTGGGTCTTGCGATATATGCTTTTCTCTAACTGGCCATATCCCTGAAGTCATGTGGTTATGTGAGATTCAGCTTTCCTTTAAAAGGGAATTATGCTTCTAACCCTCAAAGGAAAGCTTGAATACATAAAGCTTACATTATTTAAAACCCCCAAACATTCCCCAAAATAAAAAATAAGGGTTTTAAAAATAAAAAAATATGGAGATTTTTTTGTTATTTTAAAGGCGATGGAATACAGTTTTAGTGACAGACATAATTACAATAATGAGGTTAGCAATAGAGAGGGCCTAAAAGGAAAAAAAAGTTAAAAAGATTAATTTGCCAAGTAACTGACAAATCTGGAAAATAAACTCACAGCAGAAATAATACTCTTTTAACTTCACCTTTAAGGTTTTCTTATTCTAGGTAGGCAAAGAAATCTGTGATTTTCTCCTACTTCCTATCTCTGCAGTATGCAGATGTGTTGACTAGAGAATCAGGCTAATGGTTGTTAAAGAGAGGATGTACTAACTTGGACAGTCATGAACTAAAAATCTATTTAAAAACCCTTAACAAACTATTTTCTCTAACTGAATTACTGACTACTCTTGCAGCCTTGAACAGTCAGTGATTTTTTTTCCCCATACAAATTCCTTCCAAATTCTTCAGTTCTTGAATGGCCTAATTTAACAATGTTGCTTTGAGCTTCCAGATACGAAGATCAGTGAGGATACCTGCAGATGTACAGACACGACTTCATGCTCCCGTACACTGGGATTCAAGGTTGTCAAGAAAGCGAGAAGTGGCATGGGAGGTTGAGCTTAGCACTGGAGCTGAGGTTGGAGTGTTTTTTCTGTTGGTGTTTTTTAAAGAAAAGGGCAGGAATAAGTAGGAGTAGAGGTTTGGAGAGGGAAAAAGAGGATGAAGAGCGGATCTAGGCTGAGCTGCTAAAATTAGCCAGCCTTGACATTCTGTTGCTTTCGCTTCGACTCAGGCTGAGGAAAACTGTAGTGCTGATGTACTCTTTTAGAGAAAAGACATATTCTGGAAATATAGATGTTGTATTTGAGCTAGGAGGATGTGCTTTGTAGCTCTATTTTCCCCACTTTTTTTTCCACCTCCTTTCCTCTTACTTGAGACCCTGATTGATCCAATATTCTTAAAGAATTGTCTTCTCATATTTTGGAGTAAAGTTCACAAAAATGTGGATAAATTAATGCAGTGCTCCAGGAGTCAATGGAGTTTGGTCAGGGATGGTTGAAATCAGCTAACTTGCATTTACAGCCACTACAGCTACATATTTAAATGCAACCTGTTTCACAGTGTTTTTAAAACAAGGGTACCCAAGGAGCTGTCAGAAATTAATGAGGTTCCATTGAGACTGCCACAGGAAGTAGTCTTGCATTCCTGTGGCTGATACTTCTGTAATAAATGCTCTTTGGAGACATATCTTGTAGGGAAGCTGACTTTAGGGGGATAACTAATTGAAGAATGGATAGAGCACAAATTCATAGAGTTGTAGATTTAAACAGCTAATGTTTTAAATACCATGATACACCTTCACCCGAAAAGCTGTCATATTACCCAAGTTTATGTGAAGTGAATCGTAAGGATAGAAATAACCTTGCAATCAGGAGAGACAGAAGCGTCTAGGAGGAATATATGGAAACAGATTCAGCTTTAACATTTTCCTTAATTGTACATGAGTGGGGCTCATGCTGAGCAAGGCTTGTTCGCACATTCAACCTATGTGAATATCAGAGGGAAAATTAACTTCTTCAGAATGTCATTCTATAATAGATTCAGAGTCCTGCAGCTTGTGGTCCTAGTTTCTGATCACTCTAACACAGAAACTTCTTTGTGCTTGCATGAAAATTCATTGGCTTTGAGTTCCAATGCTGTACCACAACTGGAAAGTATTAGGCATATTATTTTATCCTTCAAATTGTGGGTTATATTATAGTAATATTTTTTTCTGATAGCTGCTCATTCAGCAGAAAGTTAAGTACCTCTTTAACTGCTAATGTCAAGCAGATAACTTGTTGCTTGTGAAACAGGAAGACAGATGTGAAACTGGGCATAGAAACATCTGGCAGATGTCTATTTGTTTTCATCCTTTGGAACAAAAATGTGGAAAGTTTCTCTACAACAAATAACATTGTTATGGCTAGAAGATATAAAAAAATTTCTCACCTTCCTATGGAAAACAGAGGATAATTACTTCATCATTCTAGAGAACCCTCAGTTTCACTGTGAATTTTTTAATCAGAATATCCACAGGGTTTAACTTTTCATTGCATTCCCCTGTCATTGGTAGTTCTTTGCTAAAATTTGACCTTAGATGTGTGTGAGTGTGTCTGTGTTGCCATGTGCTTGCTCTTTGAGTGATCTCAAATTTGTTTCTCCTCAGAAATTCAAAAAAGAGCATCACAATGCTCAACATCTACTTTCTCATTAAATGGTTTCCCAACACAGATCCTTAAGTGAATATTGTTGGAGGTTGATGGGGAGCAAGAATGTTTCTTAGTCTTTTATCTAGAAATAAGAAACTGAAAAGCAGCATATAAGGAGGGGAATAAGATGCATATTTGATGAAAATAAACAGGAAGAGCTTGTATAGCAAAGATGGGAGGAGATTTTTTGTACTAGAATAGAAAATAACAGGGAGGGAAGAGTTATTTAAACTAAACAAAATTGTCACAGTAACTGGTATGTATGAGTATATACATTCAACTAATGTTAGAAGGTAATATAAATCAACAAAAAGAATTTGCGTTACACTTTCAAAGGATAAAGCAACTGGAGGGAGAAGCTGTCTTCTTTTAAGATGGGGAAAAAAAAGTGTTTCACAAGAATCAGTTGGCTGCTTAAGAGGGGGAAAAAACCCTATAACAGTGCCATGAAGTGCCTAGGAGCTGGGGACACACAGACAGTGGAGACCCAAGTCTATTCTGTAATGGAGAAGAAACAAAGCCATATATTGCATCTCATAGGAGGACACAGTTGGTGGCCTCTCACCACAATTTTTTTTTGCTCTCTAAAATTCTGTAAGAACTGCTAGGCAGAAAAGGAATGAAAGAACTTCTTTTTGTCACAGAGGAAGATGAGGGGGTTGTTGGCATTGCAATAAATATCTCTCAATATCAACAAATATATATGCTAAATACTTATTTGGGGGGGATGTGTGTGTTTCTTTTTGGTAATACCAAGTTACTTTTAAAATATGCAAGTTTTATCCATACAGTAGAGATGCTGAGATAAAAAATGTGTTAAAAAATCCAGTATCTTAATGAGAAACTCAAAGTGAATAAAATAATGGCCTATTTTAAAGAACAGGAAACAAGTTCAATACTTATTAGTATAAAACTAATAAAGCTCAGAAAAGCTTGGCTGAGTGTGGATATTGCCCTGCCTTGAACCTATGACTTCAGAAAGTTACGAGATAAAATTTTCTAAATAGAGAAAAAGGCATATATGTAATCACTTAAATATGGAGCTGTTTAGGTAGAATGTTTTTTTTATCTTTTGTCTATTTGCCCCAGGGAGGTGTTTGGAGAGAGGAAGAAGCAAGCCAGAGCACAGAGGGAAAACTGAAGATGTCAACATTTTCTATGACTGCGAAAAGACAAGCCTCGAGAGAGCATGTGGCAGAGAACTGACTACATGTGCCTTGTAGTTGTGAGACATAAAACCATCTCTGTTTCTTTATACCTGAAAGGCTTAGTGAAAAAACAGGATTGTGCCAAAGATCCCAAATTCAGTTCCTGTTGTCAGAATGCAAACTAGTTATTCAATTAAAAAAAAGATAATACTGGATTAACTTATCAAAAATTTGTTTATGTATCCAAATCTATTTTAAAAAAAATGTTAGCATATACCCAGCTTGGTTAGATATTAGTGAATTGTTTAGGGTGCTTTTCTTTCAAGAAAGCACTCTGGGATCTGCTGTCACCAGAGTGTTGAGTACTGCTTCTTGCCTCTGTTTTCCCCTCAGCTGCCCTCTGGGGAAGAGTAAACTTTCCCATTTTCAAGGTTTCCTCAACTCAGAGTGTACATGGTGGGCCATGAAAATGAAGCAGCTTTTTGACCAGCTGCCCAGCTGTAACTTTGTAAAGGATCAAAACCTCCTATCATCGCAAGCCTTATAGCTGGGTAAATGGAAACAGCTGAGTGATTTCCTCAGGATTTAGTCTGTGAGTATGAAGTATCAGTGCTTTGGGAGAAGTCACTTTTGTGGGAGGATCTGTGTGACTTATAAGTAATAATTTCTTTTAAGAATATATAAAGATGTTTCCAACAAACATGTTTTGTCTCTTTCTTCCCTTTGAAACTTGTTACTCTTTCTTTTTTCTCCTTTTGATCTCGAATCAGAATTTAGGCCAGCATTATAATCTTGAAACATCTGGAAACTGTAAATCCAGAAGGAAAAACCTCCTCTTGTTTGGAGTAATTTGAAGATCATAAAATTCCTAAAGGTTGTTTTTAACTTTGGCTTTCATATCTGGGAAGAAAAGGATCTTTATGCTTTTTATACCCTAGTGACACAATGTTCTCGTGAGGCCATTCCTTCCTGCCATCACTTTTCTTCAGAAAACATGCCTTACATTAGTGGCAGCTGATTGCTGCATAATTTTCAGTGATATTTGTCAAAACCAATGGACGGGATTTGTAAAGGACGTGAGGCAGACCTAGATGTAAACTTCATATTATTTACAAAGAAATATTGCACTGGTATTTGCTACTTGCTATTTTAAAACCTATCTATCTTAAGAAAAATGTCAATTGGCAGTGCTTTCATGTGCTAAACAGCGGACTGACAAAAAGCTTAAAGCTTAAATTATTTCCATTAGAAAGTAGGTGTTAGTGGAAAATAAACATTGGCACAGTAAACTGGACTCTTAAAAATACTGGAAATCCACTTTTAATAATTGACAAAACCAAACTGTTTTGGAACCAGTTATAGATATAGACTAGATCTGTGTTAGAACAATAACAGAGGTTGCGTAGTACCAAGGTCATTATCTTACAGCACTGGATAGTGGCATTTTGGGGGCAGAGATTTAACCCTCTCCCTGAAAAATCTATGGTTCGGATTCACTGCTGGTAAACATTTCAAAGACATGAAGGGTTCATACGTAAAACACCAGTTCATTAGTTTGTATCCCCTTCTAAAATTGATCAGGAAGGAATTTTTCTGAGAATCTCCTTCTATTTTTGATGAAGGTTTGTAGCAATCCAGTGAGAAATGCCATGTTTGGCCACATAATTCCTAAATTATTTTTCCCTAGCTATTAATGCTCAACAGGAGACTGTTTCGTGCTTGAATTTAACAATCAAGTAATGCATGCTTATTTTTCAAAACAAAAATACAGACCCTCTTCAAAAAAGTGACAACACGTTCCCAACACAGCTTGTGCTAAAACTGCAAAATGGTAAGTGGAAAATGTATTTAGTAAGAGGTATGTATCAATAATAGACCTGAATTAACAGTGAGTTAACATGAGCCTATTTGTCAAGGCAATCAGAGGTGGGAGGTGAGGGAAAG
>NW_010413429.1:8815-28481 GCF_000710305.1 Buceros rhinoceros silvestris
GGGAAAGAGGGACAACTTCCTGCTTGCAGTATACTTGTGAGAGCCTCTGGAATTATGGACATGTATGAAGAGAAGTATATACATAACTGTGCTTATAGTATGATAAAGGCTAAAGCAGTGTACCTTGGAGTTACATAGTAAATCTTTAACCACATTATAGTCATATAGACATGCTATATCTACATTATAACTGTTTAGAATGAATAAAGGAAGACTTAGCAAACGAAATTTTCTTATGAAGAGGTCGCAATAGAGCAAATTGGAAAATTGAAAGCTAGATTTTAATAAGAAGAACTGAATTTAAAACTCTGATGCTATATCAAATGAAAAGTTCAGTTCTAAGGATGGTTTTCTGACAAGAAAAGGGCAATACAAATTTTGAGATCTGTCACCAGATACCTTTGATATTCTTGATTCAGCTGTTGTCTAGCATCTCTAAATCTCTTGTTTCATCCTTTTCCTTATTACTCACCCCTATTGCATTGCTGGTTCATCATGGCGCTACAAATAATTTTAACATCACAATCATTTACAAAAGGTAGCCTCACTTATCCGCAGTTCTTTCCACTAGTTAAATCCATCCACGAAGCTTCTGAGACAGCTACACAGATAGATTCTGAGACAAATATGTCTATGGAGGCAACATCATTGCTTTCTAAAATGTGTATTAATTTCTTCCTGGTTTTAATTGTATGCTGATTTTAATTACTAGTAGGATTTCATTGTGGTGAGTAATTCTTCAGAAAAGAGAATCTGAAATTCATCTATTTATGCAGGAGGTTAAATGCATTTCTATTTATTGAGAGATTTTAGAACAACCAGGATAGACCAGTATTTGTGTGGGGAATAGTAAATAGCATTGGCAATGCCTTTGGAAATTAATTAAAAAATTTTATAGGTAATTTAGTTGAATCAAGTAATGAACTGCGAAGACTCATGTTTTTAAATGTATGTCAGGAACACTTGGGTATTTAAATGTTGTCCTAACTGAATATTCATCCATTCATTCAAATCTTCTGTTTTTAAAATACTTAAAACTGCCTTCTAGCCACACAAGAGCACTCAACTCTTCATTTCCACTGGTAGGGGATTTGAGCATATTTGAAAGACTTAACTGAGTCAATTGCTACTACAGATCCATTACAATGAAAGTACCTTTTTAATGGCATCACCTTAAGCTCATTTGTGATTTGTCTCTGCAATTCATCAAAATTGAAGGCAGATTACTGATTTAATTTAAACCATTTCTAGTGACACAAAGCTGAGTTAATATAGTAATGGGAACCACACAGAATTTTCAGACTTAATTATATAATTACGAAAGTACAGACACATCTACATTTCATCTGATTTACTTCTATGTTAAAATAGGTTTTCATTATACTTTCATGCAAGGATGAAATAGGAAATGTAAATAAAAATGTGTTCTTGGAAGTGATATTTGTATTTTAGTCTCAAAGGGAAACTGATGTTATTTAGAATAGACATTTGCTGGCATCAAATTATTGTTGAACTTCTGAGGTCACGTAGTTTCAAATTTTCCATTCTGATAAGTTTGCAAAACTCTGAAAAATTTAAAGGGGTGACAAAATTGTCACATACTACAAGCAAGTGAATTCTAATTAGTGCTAAGGGAAATCTGTAAAATTTGTGCCAAATGTTGACAATCAGGACTGAAGGAACAATTAAAACTCTTCCATTCTGAAGTCAGGGCTAAAGAAAAACATTCCCTAAGTTATGTGGTTATCATTGCCAAGTTTCCTTTGTAATAAAAACATTCTGTTTTAAAAGTTATCCATAAAAAATTTGAATTACAGGATTATCCTTCTTCTTCTGTTGAGAACTTAAAAAACTAGAAGGTGAATCCAGCTCTTCAGCAGCTCTAATGCATGAAATTCTTAAAATAATAATACAATAGAGCAATGTTTGCAGATCAGAGTGCTAAGACCTTCTGAGTCCTAAAGTCCGTTATGAAGAAGGCAGACATTCCACTGGTTAAACAAAAACAGGGTACAGAATGAAGTAAGAAATTCCTCTCTTCTGCAACACTCTTTAAAAAGGATTGAAAATTATCATTGCTTTGACAATTGTTGATTTTCTCCTCGCTGGAAGTCACATTGCTGATTCTGTTGCAGAATCACAACTGTAGCTGAAATGACATTTTATCTTTCCAAAGCAAGTAGTACACCTGCTTCACCACTGATGTCAGCTGAGCCCTGGAAAGGGTGATTTCTACAAAAACACTACTGTAAAGCCAGCCATGATACTATAAAACTTACGGGCAATTGCTCTTTTACTATCGGAAAAAAAAGGGAAAGAAAGCAGCAGGTATGAGTTAGTGAGACAGCTACTGCAGCATTTACCAACATTCTGGAGGAGATACTAACCACCCAAAACACCAGTATAATGTGTGTCAACTATGGAAGCAGCCCACAAAAAGTTAAAATCTCAGCGTACTTATGCACCTCACATGTGTCTGACAGGTCCCTGTGAAAGCATCTGGAGCCTTACCTAGTTTGCAGGATTCAGCATGGTGTGAAAGGCCTTGCGGATTTCTGTTCATATGCATGATAGGTGAGTCCCCAAACACGCGAGCCAGCTAGCAGGAGCATGACAGCCCTTCTGAGAGGTTCTAGCAGAACGCTGCACACAGCAAAAGGTGGAAGCCTTAGTCCAAAGACCACTTTTTTCTACTATAGGAATTTCTCAAGCCATTTAAAATCAATGAAGCATCTTTAAAATCTTGACTAGCGAAGTAACAATCCATATTTACAGAATAGAAGTTCTACTGATAATAAAGATCATTAATAGATTTATCATGCAGTGCTTGTGTGAGATGACAGCTTTAAAAGTAATCTACTCTAGTCACCTGAAGTGAACAGGGACATCTTCAACTAGATCAGGTTGCCCAGAGCCCCATCCAACATGACTGTGAGTGTTTCCAGGGATGGAGTTTCTACCACCTCTCTGGGCAACCCGTGCCAGTGTTTCCCCATCCTCACTGCAAAAAAATCTCTTCCTTATATCTAGCCCAAATCTCCCTGTTTTCAGTTTAAAACCATTACCCATTGTCCAGTCACAACAGGCTCTGCTAAAAAGATTGTCCTCTCAGCCGGTTCTCTCCAGGACTCTGGGATACATCTCATCAGGTCTCAAAGACTTTCACGTGATCAGGTTTCTCAGGTGGTCAGAAACCCGATCTTCTCTTACAGTGGGAAAAACTCCGCTGCCCTGGACACCATTTTGCACTCTATCAACTCCGGCAGTGTGAGAGGAGAGGTTGCCCGTGAAGACTGAGGCAAAAATGTTGTTGAGTACATCAGCCTTTTCCTCATCTGTTGTTACCAGCTTGCCAGTCATGTTCATCACGGGGGCGTACACTTTCTTTAACCTTCCTTTTCTGATTGACATCCCTCTAGAAGCCTTTCTTATTCTTCTTTGTATCCCTCGCCAAGTTGAGCTCCAGCCATGTCTTGGTCTTCCTGAACCCATCCCTCCAAACCGGTGTTCCTATATTCTTCCCACATTACCTCTCCCTTCTCCCAGTCCTATGCACCTTCTGCCCAAAGCATTCTGCATGCAAAAAGAGGGAGGGCATGTCAGTATGTGGGAGTATGCCCTGAGGTCACTTTCTGTGCTGAATCTCTCCTGTCAAGGTGGCAGGGACCTAAGGCGTCAAGTGGAGGGAATATAGGATCATAGAATAATTTAGGTTGGAAAAGGCCTTTAAGATCATCAAGTCCAACTGTAAACCTAATGCTGCCAAATGCACCACTATACCATGTCACTAAGCACCATATACACATCTTTTACATAGCTCCATGGATGGTGACAGAACCACTTCCCTGGACAGCCTGTTCCAATGCTTCCAATGCTGTTCCAACCCTCTCTGTAAAGAAATTTTTGCTGATATCCAATCTAAATCTTCCCTGGCGCAACTTAAGGCTGATTCCTGTCATCCTGTCACTTGTTACTTGGAAAAAGAGACCGACCCCCTTTTCACCTTTCATTCAGTTGTAGAGAGTGATGAGATGTCCCCTCAGCCTCCTTTTCTCCCAGCTAAACAACTCCAGTTCCCTCAGCTGCTCCTCCTAAGACTTGTGGTCTAGACCCTTCACCAGCTTCGTTGCCCTTCTCTGGACAAGCTCCAGCACCTCAATGTCCCTCTTGTATGGAGCAGCCCAAAAGTGAACACGGATGCAGCCTCTCCGGTGCCAAAGACAGGGGGATAATCACCTCCCTGCTGCTGTTGGCCACACTATTTCTAATACAAGCCAGGACGCTGTCAGCTTTCTTGGCTACCTGGGCACACTGCTGGTTCATATTCAATCGGCTGGTGGCCAACATCCCCCGGGTCTTTTCCACTGGGCAGCTTTCCAGCCACTGTTCTCTGAGCCTGTAGCATTGTAGGGGTTTGTTGTGACCTTGCTGGCCTTGTTAAACCTCATACCACTGGCCTCAGTTCCAGATTCCTCTGCAGACCCTCACTACCTTCAAGCAGATCGACGCACCTGCCCAACTGGGTGTCATCTGCAACCTTACTGATGATGCACTCAATCCATTTGTCCACATCACTGGTAAAGATATTAAATGGAACTATCCCCAGTACTGACCCCTGGGGAACACCTCTTGTGACTGACTGTCACAAGACTGACTGGGTTTAACTCCATTCAGAACAAATCTGGGCCTGGCCACTCAGCCAGTTTTTTGTCCAGCAAAGAGTACACTCATCCAAGTTTCTGCAGGAGAATGCTGTGAGAGATTGTGTCAAAAGCTTTACTAAAGCCTAGGTAGACACATTCATAGCCTTTCCCACATCCCCTGAGTGTGTCACCTTGTCATAGAAGGAGATCAAGTTAGTGGCATGGTTTATGCCCACCCGTCTGGCAACAAAGCAACCACACAGCTGCTCACTCGCTCCGATCTCCCTCTAGTGGGGCTGGGAGAAGAAAATACAACAAAAGGGTTGAAGGTCGAAGATGGACAGGAGAGTCTCACTCACCATTTATGGTCACTGGTAAAAGAGACTCAACTTGGAGAAACAAAATCCATTGAAATTAAACAAATGCATCATCAATTCACTAATTGAATCAGACTAGGATAGTGATACATATAACCAGATCTTAAATAAACACATCTTCCTCCCGTCCCTTTCTTCTTCCTGGGCCAAGCTCTGCTACCTCCTCCCCCACACCGCAGTGCAGAGAATGGGGCTTGCAGCAAGTCCCAGCCTGATCCACGTTGTTTCTGCCACTCCTTCTTCCTCAGGATAAAACTCCTCATGTTCCTCCCCTGCTGCAACATGGCATTCCTCCCACAAGAGACAGTCCTCCATGAACTTCTACCAGTGTGTGTCTCTTCATTGGGCTGCAATCCCCCCAGCAATGGACTGCTGTAGTGCGGGCTTCCCTCAGTGTCACAGCCTCCTTTGGAAGCAGTTCCCTGCTCTATTGTGTGGTCCTACACAAGCTGCAACATCTCCGCCATTGGTCTTTAAGGGCTGCAAGGGCTCAGCCTGCCATTTTACCACGGGCCGAAGGGAATTGGCTGTTCCAGTGTGCCACCCCACCTCCTTCCTTACTGATTTGGGTGTCCACATGGTTGTCTCTCTCAAGTCCCACTCCTCTCCGAAACACTCCCCCCCCAAAATAAAAGAACTCACCCTACAGGTTTCCCATCTTAAATATGTTATCGTGGAGGCACTGATTGGCTTGGTCTTGGCCAAAAGAGAGTCTGAGTTGGAGCTGGGGAGCTTCTCTAAACTTCTTGTAGGAGACACACCAGTAGGCTCCTCCCCTGCTACCAAAAGCTCACCCAGCCATAAACGCAAGACAATTAGTCAAGCAGGACCTGCTTTTCATAAACCCATGCTGACTGAACCTGATGACCTGATTGTCCTTTATGTGCTGTGTGATGGTACTTGAGATGATGTGCTCCATAATATGCTTGAATATATTAAAAAGCTAATTGAAAGGTGTTGAACTTTGTTTTAAAGTGTCAAATACTTTCTTCTTTTATCTGTTCTTTGCCTTTCTCATTTACATTGCTCCTTGTTTACTTCTTGTTTTCTAATTCCTTTCTTCCCAATGACCATCCCCATTCATACTCCCACCCCAATGGCTGCCCCTGTTCAAACTGCCACCCCAACGGACACCCCAATTCACAGGCCCCAGGCTGCAGCTCTCCCTCAGGATCAGCCCCTGTGCCTGGTGTGTCCCAGAGTGGCTCCCGCACCCCTGCCATCCTGTGGCACAGGGAGCCTGCCACGGCCCTTAGCCATTGCCTGAGTGGCAAATCAGGGACAAAAGCAATCCTGACTAAACCTAGTCCTGACTCAGTGAGCATGAGGTAGAAAGACAACAGTGTCATTTGACAAACCAGTTCAGGCCCAGCCTTCCTCTGTAGTCTGCAGTTGCTACTAATCATACTCCTGAGAACTGCAAACTACGGCTCACCAACCAAGAAACAACAACCTTTGTCTTTGTTCTCAAAGAGGGGTTTAAACAAATTATTCTCAAGGCTGTGGCAAACTGTTCTTTTAACTTGCCTGGTTTTATACCATTACCACTGTGCTATCACCTAGGTGGTACTGTGGGTCCTCTAAGCAGAAGGATGTTACCGGAAATTCAGGATTTGGTGAATAGAAAGTATTTGACAGTGAATTTTTAATTTTTTTTTTTTCTTGGAGATGAGCAAGGTGTACACGAACTACTTTTGAATTTGACATTTCCAAATACTGCCATAAATAAGCAAGTCTACAAAATATTCTTGAGTTTCTGTCAACAGAAAGGTTGTAGTACAATCAGTACTGTTATTTATATTTGGTCAAAATATATTTGATTATTTATATTCAATCAAAACATTAGAAGTAGCAAAACTTGGTGCTTTTTTTGATTTATTTATTTTCAAATTCATTGCTAACAACTAATAACTGAGTGATAGATTGCTTCTTTTTAATTACTGACCAGACCAAGATTCAAGTTTCCTCACCTTTTACGTCTTCTGCGTGGTTTTATACACAACAGCTCTCCTGAAATACTGCTCATCCAAATCCTGTCCAGCATCATGGACTGCTAATGTTCAGTTGTGTAGAGAGGTCCACTAAAGGCACAATCAAGGTCGTTCTTCACCTCCTCACCTACCCATGTGGCTTTGGATCCGAAGTTACCCTGTGCAAGTTAGAGGGAATGTTTTTACATCTTCATATGTCAAAACAAGAAGCACAGTCCCAGGCAGGTTATGTACTAAACTAAAACTGGAAGAGAAAAGCAAGCTGGTAAAGTCTTCCTGTTGAACTGAAATAAAACAGTTTTCACAAATTACTTAATGCTAGTTCTCCAATAGGATAGTGCTGATAGATTTGTCTTTTAAATACCCATTAACGGTAAAAAGATAAAATGAACAGTGATTTTACATCTCAGAGACCACTTTTCAGACTTTTAAAATAAAATGAAATACTGCATAATCTATGATGTATGGTAAAAATAATCTATTTCAAAAACTAAACAGAGTTGAAGGGTTAATAGAAATTTATTAGACTAGAACAGAATATGGCATCTTTGAAGAAATTTATATTAGGCTACATAAGGAATGTTATTGAATTTAAATTAATGAGCAGAGAAAATGTACTCCACTCTTCTCAGTGATTGCAGGTAACATGAGATGAAAGAAAAATAAATGGGTTTCTAGTTCTAGTTGGTTTTGGCTAGATTCATCTTTTTATTTCAGCCATCAAAGAAGATACAGCTCTAATCTATGGTAGTCATCCAGGCTCACTCTTTAGTCAGTGGAGAGAAATAGCTATCTCCAGAGAGCTATTCATTCCATTTTAAGATGGACGAGATGAATTACCTTTTTCAGTGTCTATCTTTCTTCATTGACCACAGAGGAGTATAGATGACTCATTTAGACTAAGAATGGGATTTATTTCCCCAGCCCTTTGTTCTCCAAAATCTAGATGTCTAGTGCAAGGACTGGGCTACAACAATTCAAGACCTTTTACTTTTTGTGAATCCACAAGGCAACCCAGTGAGGATTTCACAGTTAGCATCAATCTAGCACCCATCAGCAGGACTTATCTGGTAATTATATCACTTCCTCTGTGGCTGCTATTCCAACCCGTGTGCTGAAAGCACAGTCAAATAATTTCCTTTATAGATACTGGGCGGGTTCTTGTTATTTGGAACCCATATACTCTTCTGGCCTCTCGTGTAGCCAGTACCTGCCATGCATTCGGGTTTGGGCTATGGAACTGGTGACAGCCCTTTTATGAAAGCAAAGAAGGTGAAGAGGCTGCATGGCTACTCCATGTACTACTTCTTGTTTCCTTCCTCCCCCCACCATACAGGTGCAGGTATTTTCACATGGGCTGTATGTGTAAACCCTCTTTCACGGGCACCCCCTTGTTGTGGGGAAAGAGCTTGCATGCCCTTGTGAGGTTGAGAGCTGTGCTGGTGGTGGCGTGTGCCTCCGGTAGGGTCTCCCAGGCCGGACAGGTCTCAGCTGAAGGGTCAGACAAAGTGTGTCCACGGGCAGGATGGGCTCACTAGCCTTTGGGCAGCCATCCTAGGAGAAGGACAACTCTGACTCCAAACTTGGGCAGATGGAGCTCGTTTAGCCTGGTAAGGCTCCATCTAAGAGAAGGATACTCTAACCAAACCTACGACCCAAGGACTTTGCTGTCACTGTCCAAACTTGCTAGGCCCTGGCAGATGAACCTCAGGTGTAAAGGGTGGAGCCAGTTCTGTGCACGCTGCGCCTCACCTAAAAAATCCACCGTGCGGGCCAGGAGTGTGCACTCATCGATGGCAGTGAGCGTGGGAAAAGCCCTTCCCAGATTTTCGTTTGTGACGTCAAGCCATGTACTATGTATGTGTAAACCTCTTTCCATATTTTTTATGTGTACCAAGAAAATGAAGATTATAAATTCCAATCACCAGCATTTGTTTACATTTACCAATAATTTTCTTTTCCTTCCTATAGCAGGTTTCACTTCTCGTGATAAATCATCACTTCATCTGTTACTGCTAATTAGCTCGTGCCGTGTTCTCCCCAGTAATATCACTTCTAAAGCATGTTCTTTAGGGAGTGGAATAAAATGCCAAATGTCGACAGTTCAGATGAAGACCAGGAATTCAAAATTTGACATTCAGACACTGTTTGATACTTTAATGTTTCTGCTTAAGCATCTGATTTCTAAAGATAGATAGTTAAAAACCCCAAAGCTTCACCTTTAACTAAATTGGAATTTCTAAATATCAGGGCTTTAGTGGTGTTTAAAGAAAAATGACAGTAAAGCATGAATGGACTTTCTGAAATCTGGCATATTGCGCTGATAGGGCAAACAGGACAAAACGAGCAAAACGAGGCTGAAATATATCAAGAGATTCTCTGTGTAGAATGACTAAATTCTCTCCCTTCCCCACCCTTTTCCCTTGCATGTGTAAGACTCAAATTCAATATCACACATCAAGATACCAGCAACTTTTTTTAAAGGAAGGGACATATTGATATGCAGAAGGAGCACCCATCAGTGTAGAAAGTATTATAGCCCCTATTTTGAAAAGATGTCCAACATTATTCTTCAGGGTTTAAGTTGTTCTGTTAGTAATCAGCACTAAGGGGACAGAGACAGTGAATGCTGTGCATGGACATTTTAGACACCAGCTTGAAAATTCTTACTTGGTCTGCTTGGATTGTGCAAAATTGAAGTAGAGAGAATTGAGGTAGTGGGGTGGAAGAGGGGAAGGAAGGAAAAGAAATAACGTATGAATTGAGTATAGAGTATGACACTTCTGTAACAAAAGAAAAATGGAACATAGCAAGGTTGGCAGGAAGCTGTTAAGTGATTCCGTACCTAGCCACATACATCTACGAGAGGCAAACTATACTTTCCGTTACCGCTTCCCCGCTCTTGTCCCACAAATCCCGCTTACAATTCGGTTTCAAAAAGCCTGACAACTCTACAGTTTTGGTATGCTCACAGGGAAAATTGCCTCAGTAAGTGATGTCAGGCCCAGTCCTCATCCTTCCCACATCTCATTTAGATTTAAGTGATTTCAAAATTATATAGCAGCTGACTAGGGAAGCACTCTGCAGACATCATTCACTTGTGCTGTTGTCTTCTGGAGCTTCAATGAAGATTCGCTTTGATTTGCACTATTCCAGAAAATCATCTCTATATCATATTCTGTTATTAGTTCCTATGCCGAACCATATCGTCCATATGACACTCAAGCAGAGAACTAATGTGTCTGAGATTCTCAAGCAAAATTTCTGTTGCCAAAGTTAAATTCCTGGTTTTAAGACGGAAGTTATTCTTTCCTGAGTTTAACTGCTAGCTAGTGCTGAGTTCATGCTAAGTTATGGTGGTTCACAAAGTGTCTATGGAAGATACCAGAGCAGAAATCTTGTGCCAGTGAAGCTGTCTAGAGAGGGGTAGAAAGTTCCTTCATTCTGGAGCTTCTATTAGTGCCCAAGTTACATAACCCATGTAGACAGTGCAGCTTTGAAGCTGCTCTTTACCCTATCAATGTAAAGAGCTCTTCATTCTCCACAGCAGCATTTTAAAATGCATTCACAGGTGACCTTGATTTCCAGACTCTTGACCTTATTTCTGAGATCTGTCGTCAAGTCTTAATTCATTTGATAGTCAAAAATAATCTTAAAAAAGCTTAAATAAATATAGGTAAAAGCTTAAAAAGCATAATTAAAAACCACAGATAACAGCCCCCGTTTGGCTTTAGTGAATAGAAAATAAAATGACTAGAAACTGTTGTCAGGAAGGAGAATCAGAAATAGCAAATCATTCAGGGCTTTTCATGGGCAAAGATTGAAAGGCATCTTGATCCAACATAGACCAATAGTTTTGCTTTTAAACACGAAATAGTTTAAAATTAGTAATAGAGTCATTAATTTCTCTTAAGTAGTTGAGAATCATACGGTAATATTCACTCACCTCATGCAGAGTAAGAAAATAATTCTGCATCAGAAACAAGATTATAAGGAAGTCCTGGGCTTTAGAATGGTACTTGACTTGCGCTACACTTACAGTCAGGAACTGGCTCCAGCTTCCACTGGATTCAGTCTCCCGGATCTCTGAAACTGCCTCTAAACTGAAGCTAGCTGCCTTTCCAGCCAAGAGGCCATTCACTAGTGATATTCAAGTTACTTTTTGAAGTTTTGAGTACAAACATTTTTTTTCATTTATTATCCAGACACTCAGATTTTATACTGCTTTTATATGTAAATTTTCTGTGTTTCATCTACAATGCTCTATTCTTTATTTATCATTGTATGGTGAGTTAATGATTTTAAGGGAAGTTCTTTGTTAGTCTGAGCCAGGTTTTTCGGGCAGCTGATGTTTGCCAGCTTATATCTGGTTGCAAAAGCTGCCTCTGGAATAGAATTTCCATTAAGTTCATGACTTCACCGATAATTTGTATGACCCCAAGAGGCTTTATATCTTTTATTTTGGAGCCCTTATTCTAGTACCTCAGAGTATTAAGAGTTAGTTTTAAAGCTGGTTTTATTCCTTTTGGTTTCTTTCATTCTATAAATTTGTTTTGTTTTATATTAATTTGTATGATTTTCTCCACTCCGTTTACCCATTTTATTTGTTGTTTATTTTTTCTCTCCCATCAAAGCTCTTGATGTGCAATACCTCTGCGAAAAATAAGATTAAAAAAAAATGAGAGTGTGATTTTTTTTTTTTTAGATAGTACTCTGAAAAGAAATCTGTTTTGTGCTGTTTTCAGACTAATTCTACATCTATTTTGGAGATAATATTTGAGGAAGAATATAATTTCTTCACATTTCCTTGGAGGGAGCAATGCATCCTTATCACAAATCACTGAAATAGAGCCAGAAAAATCTTCAATGTGCGCAATACCTATTTGTTAACATTTACATTTCACAACCTCCAAGTAAAATTAAGACGGAAAATATAAGTAATTGCAAGTATGTTCAGTGCCACTTGATTAGGCTGTTCCCTTGTTGGTTTGCCAGTATGATGCCTAATCGATACATCCAATCCACACTTTGTATGTAAAATTAAAAATTTTACATACAAATTTTACATGCAAATTACAAAATTACAAATTAAGAACTTTGTTGGGAAAACTACTGTTAGGGAAAAACCCCTCTATATAAGAAAAAGCTGTATTTAAAAGACTATTTTCTCTTGCATAGAGGAGAAAAAGCATAGTAGTGACATCTTGGTGTTTTGTAATGGAAAGAGTAGAAATATGTATAAAATGTAATAATATGTAATATGTAATATGTAATAATATGTATAAAGAGGAGAAATATGTATAACCAGTATCTCCTTAAAAGGAAGCAGTGAATGTCAGTGACCATTTCAAAATGAGGAAAGAAGGGCCTAGATTGTGAACATGGGCAAGACTTTTATGTGAAATATGTACTGAGTTATGCAGCTTTGTCCAAACTAAGAATCCATTACCCAAGTTTATGGGACGCTTTAACTTAAAAAGATGAAATGAAGGAATGTATGGATTTCAGGATTTTTAAAGTCCTTCTGTTACCTCTCTGGGGCAGTCACCTATGAGGTAAAATAACAATGTAGTGTATAACTGTGGTAATTTTCAGAATTTATATATTCTGACACATAGCTTGTGTAGTTTTACTGAGTGTGTCACAGCTCACGGCTGTAGTACCCACATTAGCAAAACTAATACAGCCAGTGCAACTACTATGCTGATAAAGCTGTAGGAACTGTTGTATAATCCTGTATATGGTGTGGGTACCTAACAACTAGAACCTGTCATGATCCTGTTTATACTGAAATATAACTGATATAGTCCTCCCATTAGAATAAATGCTGTCATCTCATCACAGGTCAGCTTAAGAGAAGGGGCGAAATAGATGTAGAAACAAAAGGAGGAATGATGGAAAAGTCAAAGTAAATGTAATTTTTTAAGGAGTGATACAGCTAGCAGCGATTTTGGTCAAGTCCACTGACTTACTCCTTTTGCTGTGTGGACAACATTTCTGTGGAGCACTGGAGTTATTAAAGATTCTGAAATACCCTAAGTTGCAGAGTGAAGAAATGCATCTTAGATAAAACATGAGGCTGATGAGTATATCTCAAGAGTGCTGTAACTTCTCATTATGAAAACAGGCCCTACTTTGTAAACAAATTAAGTGTATCTTCTTTCTATGGCTTTCCCTTTCTTTTGTAGGATCGTGACAAGATAAATGCGGACAGGTGAGGAGGGAGAGCAGTGAGACGTTATCTCTGTAACAGTGAGTACATTTCTGCATACAGTAGGTTTGATTACACGATGAAAGAAGTGACAGCGGCAATCTTTAATCTGTTATGTCAGAAAACACACTATGTGCTCTCCAAATTTTTTTAGCTGTCTATCAGAAATGGTGTGAAAAGCATTATATATCTCTGCTTCAGCTTTCTCAGAAAACAAAGCAGACTTGATAGGAAATCATTCTAGCTAGCAGTATTCAGCTACTAAAGAATTGACTTTGTGTCCTTCATTTGTCTGATCAGGTGGAAAATCTTCCCTCTAGCTGAATTGTCATAGGTACACTTTAGAGGTTAAAATAATCCCCTGAATTTTCATCGTTCTCCAACTGGAAATGAAGAATTCTACTTTATGTAAAAGGCTTTGTCTTTTTTCTATATTGACACATTAGTTTAGAACAAGACATTTGAATTTTTTTTGGTTGCACATGAAATTCAAAGTTGCATCCAAGAACATGTAACTATAACTTAATGGCACTATTGAAAGTAACCTGAGTAAGAGATCCAAACAGCAAAGTAGGTTTAAAAGACAGCAGAAAAATGCCTACGTTGTACAAAAGCATTTTATAGTCCCTCTATTGCCTGACCTAAAATTAATACTTCTTTTTTTTATTATTATGAAATTAAAAATAAAAACAGGTGTTGTCATCAACTTACTAGCTGCAAGGAGTAAACAGCTACTAGAAAGACACAAAAAATAATTTCATAATTTTTCTGACAATAAAGAAAATTATATACCACATAGCTCTGATTTTTTTAAGCTGAGATAGGAAAATATAACAAATCATTTAAATGTCTGCATTCAGCTGTAATGGTCAAGCCTAAGGGCTGTGTAAATTATCTGATGTCTTGACTATACGTGGAAGTTGTAATATATTAACCACAGTCATAACGCTGAAAGATCTCCTTGGGGATATGTTTAATCTAATGTAACACTACCCTGAGTTAATATAGTTTATGCATCTTTCCAAATGGGTATTAAAATACTTAGAATGGCATAATTGCATCTGTTTATTGTTACATGAGTAAAAAAATATGGTAAAATCTCTCCTTCTATATGACCTCCTGAAACTACAGAATAGTCCCAACTGAACTTCCTAGGATTTTCCTATATTAGCAAAGTCTGATTGTATTCAAATAACAGCAATTAAATGTTGATAGCATTCAGAAAAAGAAAATAATAATTGTATTGTCTTTAATGAAGGTCTTCCTTCATAATGTTCCTGGTGTTCCTTTTAGCTCTTAGGTAGAACAGAAAACCTCAAAGCTGTTGAGAGGCATGAATCTGGCAGCAGTGAATGGAGTTCCTCATAAGTAAGCTTAGGAAGTGTGGATTAAATGAGTGGACAGTGAGGATGCATAAGTCTGCAACACTGGGAAGATCAGCTGATGCACCAGAAGGCTGTGCTGCCACTCAGTGGGACCTGGACAAGCTGAAGAAGTGGATAGAGAGGAATCTAATGAAGTTCAACAAAGGCAAGTGTAGAGTCCTCTACCCGGGGAGGAATAATCCCATGCACCAGTACAGGTGAGGGGCTGACCTGCTGGAAAGCAGCTCTGCAGAGAAGGACCTGGAAGTCCTGATGAATAAGAAGTTACCCATGAGTCAGCAATGTGCCCTTGTGGCCAAGAAGGTCAGTGGTATCCTGGGATGTATTAAGTAGAGAGTGGCCTACTGAAGAAGGTCAAGGGAGGTTCTCCTGCTCCTCTGCTCTGCCCTAGTGTGGTCACATCTGGAGCATCTGGAGTACTGTGTCAAGTTCAAGAGTGACAGGCAATCAAGAGAGACAGGGAACCACCAGAGAGAGTCCAGTGGAGGGCTACAAAGATGATGACGGGACAGGAACATCTCTTTTATGAGGAAAGCCTGACAGCCCTGGCCCAGTTTGGTCTGGAGAAGAGAAGACTGAGAGGGGATCTTATCAATGCTTATCAATATCTAAAGGGCAGGTGTCAAGAGTACGGTGATAGACTCTTTTCTGTGGAGCCCAACAACAGGACCAGGGGCAGCAGGCACAAACTGAAACATGGGAAGCTCCATCTGAACACGAGGAAAAACTTCTTTTCACTGGAATAGGCTGCCCAGAGAGGTTGTGGAGTCTCCTCTGGAGACTTTCAAAATGTGCCTGTATGAGTTCCTGTGCAACCTGCTCTAGGTGAACTTGTTTAGGCAGAGGGATTGAACTAGATGATCTCCAAAGGTCCCTCCTGTGATTCTGTGTAGTGGCTGGAAAGTAGAATAGAGATCAGGTAGTTCTCTCTCCAGACATAGAGATATTATGAAAGGAACAGAAAGGATGTGGATGTAAGCCACAGGTGAAAAATGTGAGCAAAATACCAGAAAGAGAACACCCCAAAAAGGTGAAAATTGAGGCAGGATAAAGTTGCGGATAAGATGAACGCCTGATGGAGCAGAAAGTATGGTCTTCTGAGAGCAGTCAAGAAGAAAAAAATAACAAGACACAGGGAAGGAAAAGTGAAGCAGAAACGATAAAGGGAAGTTTAAAACCTCAACTAAGCAAATCCTCAAAACCTTCAAAATATATAAAGCAGAAGCTGCTGCAATATAGAAAAAAATTTCTGGAGATGGACAGATACATATTGTAAAGAGGAAAATGAACAACTAAACTGAAAGGGTATGAAAAGATCAGAACTGAAGAGGGAAGATGGGCAAGTCGGAAAGGATAGATGCTGTATCAAAGTGGGGCTTAAAAAAAAAAACAACTTAGTATGTTTGGATATTCCTGTGCAGACCGAATTTATTCTGTTATGTGAGGTCTGCAACCAGCCACATGGAAATCATTAGTGCAGTAATTACCCAAAATAAACAATGGTTTTCAAAGGTGAATTTCCTTCTTTTCTCTGCCACACCTTTCCCTCCAAATGATACTGGTTTTGTCCTACTCAAAAGCCTTAGGCTGCTAGGAGCTGAATGGCTCTTCAGCTGCAGTACTGGATGTCAGTATTTGGATTAGATGAATCTGATTCCTGCTACTAATGTTATCTCTTCCTGACAGCCTGGGATCTTTGACCAAGCTTTCATTGTAGCACATGAAAGGGAAAGGCCAGGAAGAGACCTGCTGTTTACTGAAATCAGAAACAGTGCTGTTAGGTTAAGGTGGCGGCATGTCCTGTTACATCCATTTCCTTCATGTAAAAGTTACAGTTTTAGGGAATTTGTGCTGCCATGGACTCTCCAGTTCACTGACAGTTTTTAAAGATCACTATTTCTGTTACTGAACACAAAACATTCAATACAATTTACATCATTATCTTCATAATTTCAGTTGTCACTTTACATTGCAGTATTTCAGTTCCAAATGACCTTCTATAGCTGTTTTAAATCTTGAATGTTGCAGGACTGTACTCAGACCATGTTCTTATTCTCTTCTCAAAGCGACTCTTAAATGTTATTACAGATTTAAAACAACTTATTAAAATGCTGAGCTGCGTATATTTACAGCTTTTAAATTGCCCTTTTAGTCTATAAGAATTTGATGTAGTCCTATGAAATGATGTGAATGGACTGTGTTTAATATGGAAGTAGAATCCTGTGGTGTACAGATTGCTTTCCTGAAGTCTCTGGAGCTATCAGGGTTGGCGGCTCCTTTGGGCTGTGTCCATACTGCTAAGTAAAGGAGGGCCAAGAACTGACCATTAGTCCTCAGTGTATATGCCAATGACTGGCTCATGTCTGAATATCTTAGAACTTGTCTCCTCTACAGAAGAGCTGTCTTGGAAAGAGCTAGTTGGAGTGAATCAAAGCCAAGCCAATGCTGTCTAACAGTGATAGGATGCAGATGATTGGGGATCCACTCCCTCTTCCATTTGTGTACATTTTTTACATTGCTTGCTCAACTTCCTAATGAAATCAAAGTTGTTCTTATGTGTAATTTATTACTGAGATTTTACTATCACACCTATTACAAATAGAACACAAATATGGTCAAATCAAAGCTGTGATTAAGGTTCACTTATTGGATCAATGATCCCCATTAGTCACATCAGGAAATGGATTTAGTGGACAACTAATTTTATTTTGATTGTATGGTTGGAGCTGAAAGATACTCCTTTGATGAAGTTCAAGGAAGGGCTCCCAGACACCATATTTTAAATAATGAGTGTACTGACCTGGTGAAAGTTATCTGTAGATCATAAATTTCCACTAGATTATGTTTTATCCTTAGAACTTGAACTAAAGGAGGTTCAAGTGTAGTCATGCATGACCCCTCCCTAGAAGTGTTCAAGGCTAGGTTGGATAGGGCTTTGAGCAACCTGATCTAGTGGAAGTTGACCTTGCCCATGGCAGAGGGGTTGGAGCTAGGTGATCTTTCCAACTCAAACCATTCTATGATTGTATGATGAAAGCTTGCTGAGTCCTCCAGAACGAAAAGTTTGAAAAGGAACTGTAGATCCTCGTAGGTATCTCAAAGAAATTGGCTTGTAGACTGCTTCTAAAGGCCAGATCAAGTGTGTTTCCCCTAAAGACAATATGATAAGATTGTGGCTTGTCTTCACCTCCAAGACCAGAGACCATTTTTTAAAGGATGTATGAGACTGAATACCTGTCTCCTTAGAAGACTAACCATTGGAAAGCCAGAAACTTTTGAAGGACAGAACGTGGGGATTTCAAGAGACTGAACTGTGGAAAGAGAACTGTTAGAACTGAAAATTTGAGGCACAGGGAGCCGTTAAAAGAGTTGGCTTTAGGTGCATGTCGGTACTGGTGTATGGAAGGCTGAACATGAGCCAACAATGGCTGCTCGCAGCTGTGAAGACCAACCATATCCTGGGCTGCATCAAAAGAAGCATGACCAACAAGTCAAGGGAGGGGATTCTGCCCCTCAGCTCCAGTCTGGTGAGACCCCACCTCGAGTACTGTTTCCAGCTCTGGAGTCCTCAGCACAGAAAAGACATGGAACTGTTGAAGCAGGTCCAGGGGAGGGCCACAAAAATGTTCAGAGGGCAGGAACACCTCTGCCATGAGGACAGGCTGAGAGTGTTGAGGGTTTTGAGCCTGGAGAAGAGAGAACTCCAGGGAGACCTTATTGCTGCCTTTCAGGACTAGAAGGGGGCCTATAAGAAAGATGAGGGCAGTCTTTTCAGCAAGGCCTGTTGTGATAGGACAAGGAGTAATGGTTTTAAACTAAAAGAGGGGAGATTTAGACTAGACATAAGGAAGACATTTTCTACAAAGAGGGTGGTCAAACACTGGCACAGGTTGCCCAGAGAAGGTAGATGCCCCATCCCTAGAAACACTCAAGGTTATTTTTGGTGGGGCTCTGAGCAACCTGATCTAGTTAAAGATGTTAAAGATGCTCAGGTGGTTTGGCTATATGACCTTTAAAGATCCCTTCCAACCCAATACATTTTATGATTCTATGTTCAAAGACCATTGTCTTTGATTGCTTCAGAGTTGCTGGTCCATCTCCTCATACCAGTGGATTGTCTCCTCAGCAGTGGCTTGAGCTGCTGTAAATATTCACTTTGCCCACATGGCAGAAAGGAAGGGCTGCTCTTCTCAACAGAGGAAGAGATTATCACTCTAGTTTTGCAAGGCTTTTCAAAGGCAAGGATGAAACATATTCATTGGTTTAAACCTGGCTTAGCACAGCTCAGTTTATGCTCTCTTGTTTTCTACTCTATTCATCTAACAGAAGGTTTAAATAAGTATCCAGAGGAGCCAAGGAATAACTAATAAAAGACTGCATGATACTTTAATGAGGATGTAAGTGCAAGTGGAAGTGCAAATATAAGTGAGTGTGAGCTCAGGCTGTCAAGGCGTTGGTTACAGAATCTAGAACAAGTGCACTGTAGAGTATTATGAGCTTCTCAAGGGTTAGGGCTGAGCCAGCCACTAGACAAATGACAGATGCTCTCTATTAACCCCTCTGCCTTCCCAAAGGGCCAGAGAAAGAGAAAAAAGGAGAGAGACTTGTGGATTGGAAAAGAAAACTTAAACGGCTTTAATGAAAACAACAAAATGAAATATATACAAATATATACAAAATCAGTATCAAACTCAACCTCAGATGGCAAGTCCATCGCCATCACCACTGATGCTATGGGCAGGCACTGGGGAAGTCCCACCCCGGACTCAGTGGCAGACAGAAACCAGATTCAGGAGCTGGATTCCAGAACTGGATTCAGGAATGCGTGGATTGGAATTGAAGACAGAACAGAGAGAATCCTCCTCAGCAGCCAGCTATTGAAGATGAGAGATTGACTCACGTGATACCTCAGCCATGAATGGAGTATTACATGGAATGTAATCCTCCGGGTTGAGGCACCGAGGTACCCACTCCTCGAATTACCTTAATGAAATCCTGTCCTGACCAGAGACAGAAAGGGATTTAATGGGGGAAGGAAGAAATTCACACCTTGGTCTAC
>NW_010413430.1:0-213 GCF_000710305.1 Buceros rhinoceros silvestris
AAGTTAATTTACAAACCAAGAACAAAAGTGGTATGCACGCATTATATACAAGCAATCTATAACATCTATAAATTTTCAAATGCATAGCAGAAAACATACCATCATTTTCTTCTGGTTCTCTTCCGGCTGATGAACACAAACAATACTCATTCTCTAAACCAAACTCAAAGGCGGTTCCCCACCCCCTCCCCCCCCTTTCCCTCTCTCTCCTCG
>NW_010413430.1:285-13173 GCF_000710305.1 Buceros rhinoceros silvestris
AGGCGGTTCCCCACCCCCTCCCCCCCTTTCCCCTGTCTCTCCTGATATATTACCTAGGTAAGCACAAAAGCCATACAAACTTAATACAGAGAACTACGAGAGCTAAGACTATTAAAAACATGAGGGTAAGGCATCCCTGCTGGTTAATGGGTCTGTAATGTGGTTAATTTACAAATCCACAGAGGCAACTGAACCACAGCCATCCCACACGCTTGCCCCCGTCCCCCCGTTCTCATGACAGTGTTTCCATATACAGTAAGTAGATGTGTTTGCATTAGCCTCTCAGCAGAGAGCATCTAATCTGTGCTGCCCCAAGGTGATTGCCTTTTCATTGGTCGTGTACACCAGAAGTCATGTAAAAACCAGGGACCAAAATGGAGCCTTGTGAGGTACAAACATACAGTTGTAAAAGTGCAGGCCAAATTCTGTGTTTTCACCAGTGGATCATGAACCAAATTCAGCTCCTCTGAATATCATTCCATTGGTACTTTCAGATTTTAAGCAATGAAATACTAATAGTGCCCTTTAGAAAAAAACAACCCAAAACAAAAAACCCACAAAAGAACAACCAACAAACCAAAGCATACAGAACCTGCAAAATCCCTACCTTGTTCCCACTGTACACTCCCTGCTTGTGGCATGTATTGTGACCATGGTTCAAAAAGTGTTCTTGCTAAACCATTGTTAGTTAAAGCAAGATGCTTAAACACTAAGATCCATTATCACTTATAGAACAATTAATACTTGATAGAGTGGTTCAGTTTATATGTAAGGTCCATCTCAGTTTCACATTATTTACTCAGCTAACTTTATATTTAGAAGTGGTCAATTAGGACTGAGACACAGTTTGCTCCAACAAGATAGTTTGGATCCCCAGGAAGAGACTTGTTCTGCCAGGTTTTGGGGTCACCTGTGGGAGGAAAACACAATGCTGGTGTTTAGTATCCGCTGTCAAACAATGCACATCTTGAAACAACCAAGCTTTTGGATAGGAGCTTTTAAGTTCTGAATCAACACCTTTTTGGATTCTGTTGTTCGGGCTTTTTGGGGTTTTTTTTTGGTTTTGTTTTTTAACCTGCAGTTCGTATGTTGTTAATAAAAAAAATAACCCTTTATTTTCATATAATGTAGGATAGGTCAGTTATTCAACACAGATATGTGGCAGTCAGAAGTTATTAAATGTAAGTCATTCTCCTCTACAGCACCAACACAGTGCTTTCCACATGAGAAGTGTTAAGACTGAACTAGGTATTCACTGGCTCTTTCCTAAATTGCCAGGAAATTAAAAAAAGGACATTTTACAAGCTAATGTGGGGAGGACGCATTTGAAGTTTCTTGGAACACTTCTGAACAGAGATGAGTCAAATCAGAAGTTATGTTGTAACTAAATGCTATGACACTGGTATTTTTATTTTCTACTATGAAAATTATTGTAGACAGGATTGTAGTCATTTTGCAGCTACATCCAGTACAGTTGTTTAAACACCTGAGATATTGACATTCTAAAAGGCATTCTAGTATCTGGCACATACTTAATCTTTACAACAGATCTTCTCAACTCATGGTCAAAGGTCCTGTGTAACATTCTGTTACAAGGGTAAGTCATCAGCTGCCATCTCACCAAAGATTACATTCCATCTGCACAGTCAATTGTCGCTTTCAACTGGGGAAAGTATTCTTCATTATCCACCTAAAACCACTCCTAAATGCTGCCACTATACAAAAAGTGTCATCATCCCACTGCAGTACAGCAGTGAAAAAGGCACTGAAGTTCTTTTAAGCCTTCCAGATAAATGACATTAAATACCTTGGCCAAAACAAATCTGCCTTGAGAAATGTGCAACAAATCAAGAGAACCCAGTCACACAGACTGCAAACACCTGAGACCTTGGTATTAAGTGACATTCATGTACATTCCATATAACCTTCTTGAAGACCTCATGAAAACAAAATGAAGTACACAATGCACTGAGTGATGGTAACATCTGATGTAGGGACAAAGAACAGAAGTGGCCTGTGTATAGTTAGAGAATGCAACCCAGTTCATGGCAACCCGCTGGGACTACTTATTTCAGTCAGGAAGATCCATAATGCTAGAGGATTTTTCATTTTATCGATGCAGGGAATTCCACTCAAAACTCGCATGAGTAAATGTATTAGTGAGAGTAAAACAGGACTGTAGGACAACCAGGTCCTAGTCTTGCACGAGACAACAGTAGACTTTCCCCAGCCTCTCCTCCTAAATACACAGCATTTACATTGTAGCCAGTGCGATCTCCAGCTGGGTAAGATGGTTTTCCCCATACGTACAACTCTCTTTGGAGGAAAAAAAAAAAAACCAAAAAAACAAAAACCACCCTTCAGTATTTTTACTAATATATTCTAACAGGTTTGGCCATAGGTAGCAACTTTTTTTCCCCAGTCAGTTTTAATACCAGAATCATTCAAGCTTTTGAAGGGATTTAACAGCAAAATATCAATATATGAGGCTTAAATGTGGCAGAAAGGATGTTAGTAAGTGCAAATGAATGTCGCTTTTAGGACAGAACATGGATACATTGAGAAAAGATGAGATAGAGCAGACGACTGAAGAAAGAAAACACCCAAAATTGTATAAACTGTTATTATAAAGCCACCTCAAAAATCAGAGTCCCATAACCAACTAATTTAGAAAGAGAGAAAACAATTATTTATTTAAGACACAGTATGGTCTACTTACATATCATAAGACAGAATTGCCTAATTTTAGAGTTTGTCTCGAAAGAGCAATGTTATGATATACATCCCATTTCAGATTAACAGAATGTGGTGTTATATTTACAGTACAGAAAGTGTTAGAGTTTAAATATACACGCTCTTGCTCTCACCCACACATGCACGCACGCACACATCCCACTTTGGAAAGGGAGAAAAACGTCTCCGTAACTTCAGTTACTGTCTAGATCATTTGAGTCCTCTCCCTTCACTTCAAGTAAGTTCATGAACAGGTGCTATTAGTTACGAAGGAAGTGTCGTATTGATTTTGTACATAGTTGTCACATCTTTTGGGACCCTACCATTTGAGTCCATGTTAACACTGCCATGTATACACACACTGTTAAATAGATGCATGCAAGACATGCATATAGTAGCTTATAAAAAAGCAACTAAAAATTATTGCCATTAATACCTCTAAGTTATTGAGTTCCCATCAAGGGGATTGATGCTTTTATCTTTCAAAGCATCAGTGCTTTGGTGTTGACAGTGATAGATACATTAGCGATGGAAGATATGCATACATGGTGGCTTAAATGCCATATACAGAAGCACATTGTTCAGCCATTACTTAGATCATACGTAGACATTAACGGTTTGAACCTTCCACCACAAATTTTGAAGGTAGCTGAATAAAACCTTTGGACTTTTTTCCCAGATGTGCAAACATTCCTTTTCAAAATCACTGTAACCTCGCAGCCATTTCATGAAATTGCTTGAAACTTGCCCAGAACTCTGTTAGGTTCCTCACTGACACTTTCAGCAAATACATTCTCCCCTCGTCCCAGAAAACCACAGTGAGGTAAAAATGAACAGATAAAATTGCAACCTAGTTGCAACTTTTACTACCAGCCAGAAACTTCTGGATAAAAGGCGGTAGAGGAGAAATAGGCAGAAGCAAGCAAGGAAAGTCTTGTGGAAAATCCAGCTACATTAGAATGAACTGTAAATGCTTTTACTGAACACTATAGTTTTCTTAAATGACCCAATTGTTAGCATCAGCTTGCACACATGGAAACAGTTCACAAGCGTTAAATCATGATCTATGAGCATGCAGATTGTTAAGATTTGCCAGAGTCCTATATGGTTAATTAAGCAACAGACAAACACCAGTTATGTTACAAAGGCCAATCAGAGGTACATAATCATTTCCTCTCAATTTTAGTGCGACTATCATTTCAAGTGTATTCAGCTGTAGCAGTCCTCAAGAAAGAAGACAGAATAGAAAAATACGATAATATTTAATAGACTAGAGATATTACTCTTTTTCTGCTATCATGGATTTAGCTATGAATTTGCACCATGAGTAAATGTTAAGAAAGACATTTGTAATGAAAGTGAAATGGGAGAGTTTGACACAAATACAATGATTGGGTTCTTTATATTACACAGCATCACCTTTAGCCAAATTAATTTAAATTATACGATAGCACCCAAAAGCCCCAAAAGGACAGAGGGAGGACAGCATACCCGACGAGGAGTCGGAGGATTTTAGAGCAAAAGACCAACCATCAGGGGTCATAGACGCACAATGTGGCAGGCGCAGCTCCACTGGCTTGAGGAATTTTAGTCCATGAGGCCCACACATTACCAAGGGGCTAAGAAGTGTTTCACCTATAGTTAAAGAAAAAATCTGTTACTGATTCTTCTTGAAATAGGTTCAAAGTATTACATAAGCACATTTTAGAGCTACTCAGCAACTTAGGGTTAGAGAAAGAACATGAACATTTTGACCTGCCAGTGAAGAACGGCATGCAACAAGACTGTTTCTCATAGTCCCTTTTAGAGCACTCAAGTGACTTTGATGGAACATCACAATCTCAAATGCAAAAAGAATAAATCTCTGATGATTAAGTCATGGGATTTTTTTTTTTTTGCCACTGATGTCTATACAGGTGCATCAAAAGAAACAAATCCCCAAATTTGTAAGCAGCCTTGTTCATGCTTCTCTTTGCACTGCAGCTGCAGTGTTCTGCTTGTATGGATTTACGGCACTGGGCTGAAACGAGCCTTCAGCAGCTCAAGAGCCTAACAGCCAAAAAATAACGCATACATACACACAAGTTTATTTTTAAACTCCAAATGTTAATGTAAGGTAATTCAGTTAAGGAGCATGCTATGCTTGGTTTATAAAATTTCAAGTAACTGCAGATTGCAAGTAATGATTTAACAGCAAATTTATGAAATTAACCCCTTTAGTTTCTTAACTTGAGAAAATCAGAAATCTGACCGGTCAGAAAATGTATGTATATTGGAACAGTGGTATGAAAGACTTACTACGAAAAAATTGCTCAACTAATATACATTACTCAACCCTTAAGATGACAGTCAGGAATATACATTTATATAGAAGTCATTTTTTTTTAAACCATGAAGCTGTTTAAATTTTTTCAATTTCTCTAAAAGAAAGTGCTGACTATTTGCAAGTATTGAAGTAAATTCCAAACACCTTACTCAAGCAGAATTAGTTTAAATTGTGTGCTTTTTAGTTATTTTGATCCAACCTATGAGTGAAGAATTATTTCTAAACAAATGCCTAGAATACACCTCTGCACTTTGTGAAGGAACGTTCAGTTTCAAAGATTCTTTAAAAAAAGAGTTTAGAACCTTCCTTTAGTGCATTAGGTAAGTTTTAAATCAGTACTTAGGTCTAGACATGAAATATTCTCAAGTTATAAATAGGGCCTCCAACTTGCTTGCAACTTTCAACATTAGGGAGAATATTGCTTCTCTTACACTTCTTGTGAGCAGTATACTCTATACAGAAACATATTTTATACATTGAAGTATATTAAGGTATTTTGATACTCTATTTTGCTGCTGTTAGAAAGAATAGTATTAAATAACAGAACAGCGCACAGTGCCAGCTCTTACCTTTCTCTTTGTCTAAAGGTGGAAGTATACTGTTGTCTCTGCAGACTTTGAAATATATTTCTTGCTCTATTCCCTCTGGAATGGCTCCTTGTGGTATAATAATACTAACTCCAGTCTCTATGGAGCTCAATACACCACCATTGCTGTTAAATACACCTCTTGCTGTGGCAACAACAGTGTGTCCGTCTTCTTCCTCCTCATCCTCGAGTGCTGAAGGGCTGTATACAAAACAGAAAACCTAGCAGTTTTATCAGTATTTTCCTCCTGAAAGTCAGTGGCATACTGCCTCTAACTTGGTAGCAGAGCACAGCCTACAGCAGGCTAGCACTGACTTTAGGAAATCGGTAAATGTGTCCCACAAGCAATTGTGCAGGATAACCAAAACAAAAGTAGTTCCTAGCTCTGCCACGAGAAGAGAAGGTTTTCACAAAAAAACCCACCAAGGCCCACAAACTGCAAATGTTCAGAGAGTAGTTAAAGCAAGAATTTCAAGACCACTTGAAGCTTGTGTTTTCAAGATTCTCTGAGAAAAATGCCTCTGGAATCATACAGAAAGAGCCTGCCCCAGCTACACACTGCAGCTCAGTAAAACTAAATGTAATTAACATCTGAAATTTTCTATTTCCTCCCAAAACTGTGTTATGACTTTAATACCATGAGGAGTAATAATCCTTACTCAAGTCACACTGAACCCTCTATTCCGATACACCCTGAAAACAAAGACCAATAAAAAAAAAAAAGGCATTCCATGCAATTTTTTCCAGGTCATCAGGACGTAAGTACAGAGAAAGATAACTTCCTAGCAGTCTACAAAACTGTAGCATCAAAACACTTCTCGTGCTTCAAAAAACACATAGGATTCATTCTTCTATTATGTTTGAGTTACTCCAGCATCAAGCAAGATTTTAAGTCTAGGTCATGCATTACTGTGAAATCAAAGAAAAGTAAAACACTGTTCAGCAAATATTAGAGAAAATAATTTAATGAATTAAAGCAAATAGCTTAAGATTGTAACATTAGCCGTTACACTTGACCTAGTTCTTATAGTTAAAGCACAGCAGGCAAGCAGGGGCTGCTTTTAAGCAGCCTTTGTTCCTTTGTCTCACAGTAAAGAGAGCCAGTATGAAACGGTTAAGTGATTTTCTCTTTTTTGCAAGTATTTTTAAAATACCCCTTACACCTGTGTACCAGGAAGTCTCACTCTAAGCACACAGATTCAATACAATTTGGTACAACAGCTATCCTTAGAAATTAACAAATTACCACCATCTACCAGAAGATTTGTAATTATGAGGAAGAGAAATAAAAGCCATGCCACTCTCTAACAACAAGACACAAGATGATAGAGGGACACAACTTGGAGTATCTATCCAAATGCTGTTCAATGCCCTTCGGCAGAAATTTAGAATTGCAGGATCAATTTTTGAGCTGCAACGTCAACAGAAGTTGGAAGCACAACCTAAAAAAGCACAGCAGTTTTCCACAGGTTTCACAGCTGAACCTCTATAGATGTGCTAACAGAAAGAATAAAGCAGCAGCTTACCTTACAGGAATGGCTTTAGGCACAGCATTAACATTATTTGGTTGATATTTAGGCTTGTCGACCTGTACAGCAAAGGTATCCATTCCACTATCGAACTCGGGAGGCTGCGATGAGCTGTGTGCTTTCAAAATTGCTTGAGGAGAATTTGGAGATTTCGATGGCAACTCTGGTTTGTGTTGAGCTTCATTTGGCAAGAGATTATGGTTGAATTTAGGACTTTCGAACTTGCGCTCAAAGGGCCTTGCAGCACTAGTGTAAGGTTTTGTTGTAAAGCGGTTGTAAGAAGGAGTGACTGTTTTCTGAACCTGTTCAGTTCCATTCACAGGGCCTTTGTCAGGGAAGCTTTTCTGAGGGTAATAAGTGGACTGCACAGTGTCTTCTCTAGAGGATCTGAAAATTGCTGGCTTATTCTGAGGTGGAGGAGGGTCAGACACAGAGTTAACTGCAACACAAAAAAATACCAGAATTGGTCAGTAACTATCAGAAATTTCTAGTCACATACACTACAGCATAAGACAACATTTCAGTCAATTCTACACCTACTATATAAAACACATACAAGTCCAGCTTAGCTCTTTTAGCTCACATGTCCTCCTACTCTAGCTCGCATGTTAAGGTAAGTTACCCAGTGTTTCACTAAACAGATGTGTTAGATACAGTGTGTTAAGACCTTTCAATAAAAATGGTTAGACTGATTTACACCACAAAAAAATGCCAGTACTGAAGTACTGTAATACAGTTGCAGAAAATGGAAAATTCAGTTGGACTGAGCAATCCTCTCAATGTGAAATTTTTTTTTTCCTGTTTTTAGACGCCTATGACTATCACTCATGCCTAAAGAATTCTGATCCAAAGCATAAAAAGGTACATTTTCTAAGTACTGGAAGTTGTACTTCATCTTTGCTGAGACCACTAATTATCTAAAGCACAGTTACAGTGACTAATAACACCTGAAGTTACGGTTTCAGACAGGATCAACAAATCATTTCACAAGACTCAATCTCACTATAGAGGAAAAAGCTATTTTCACCAATAAGTTTCAGTGAGAGAACACCATAGTTACCAGTGTAGACATGCTGAAGCAACCACCCAAGTGATATTGTTACTGCATGAGACAGGTTAGTTTTCCAACTGCTCACCTTCAGAAAGCGCAGGCTTGTGATGTGCTGGGAGAGACAGGACAGGGCTGTTGATGGACTGAGGTTGTGTATACTGGACTGAAGGAGCAGGGGGAGGAGTTGTAACTTGAGCAATTGGCTCATAGCGTTTTTCACCAACAGACCTATCCATTGATTCAGTATCGGTTGGCTTCCCCCTGTTGAAATAAAAGAAGAAAAAAATCCCACACTTGACTCTTCAGTTTCCTCAGGGCTCTGAGCTCCTGCATTCACTGCTATTATTTTTCTTCTATGATCACTTCATTTCCATATCTTCCTATAAACATTAAAACATGATTTTCTTTAATATCCTGTCTCAAGTATAAAAACATTTATTGATAAACACAAGAGATTAAGACAACATTGAATCTTTAGAAGAAGATTAGTAACACAAACCATGGCAAACAGAAGGCAGATGACATTTCAGGTGTATTTGCATAATTGCCTTCAAGATCTCAATTTTTCAATTTCTCTTGGGGTAACTTCAACGAACAAGTGTTCTCTAATTTAGCAAGCATTCAAAATAAAAAGATAAACCCACTTGTTTGGGGGGGGCAGTTTTTGAAAAGCATAATTAGCCAATGGATTAGCCAATTAGGATGATATATTCTAGTACAAGTTTTCTAAATACACCTAGTATTTGAACAATGCCATCTTAATTAGAAATGTAAAAAGCTTAAGCTTCACTAGCTTTATGTGCATAATAAAGGTAACTTTAAAATCTTATTTTCAAAATATTTTTCTTATCCTATAAATATTTTTCCAGAAGCTTATTTCAGGAAATTATTAATTTCACAAATACCCATAATTTTGGACTACAATATATTGCACATACTTTCAGAATTTGTGCATTTAAAACCTTAAGTGCACATAATGCCTGTGATGAAATGTAACAGTGAGAGGACACCTAAAAACATCCTCACATCAACAACAGTCTTACCACTTGATGTTCCTTTTCAAGTAGTCATAGCTAGTGTAAGAGCCAAGAAATCTAGGTGATGGCAAAGCAAACAGCAATAGAAGAATGAAAGAAAATAGTCATTCTATCTTGAGCATATTATTTTGTCACACTGTTAGTCCTAGCAGTTTTCATATGATGAGGACATTGAAACGGAGAGACACTACTTTTAACGGTGATATTTCTGGTAAGATCTTTACTGTATGTATGTATATGCACAATGATCACCTACTATACTGGAAATTCTGTCAGTGAGTTTGGAGGTGGTCAAGATCTCACACTGACAGATACTGAAATTCAGAATGAGATGACACAGCCACCTCTTACTACCTGTATGAACACAGTTCAATATATTGAAAAGTGAACAAAATATAAAAAAAATACTGTAACAATCTCTCACTTATGCTCTAATTTGCATTAATTTCTTCAGTCTTAAGATACACAGAATGATGGTGGGTTTGTACCACAGAATATGTACTGAGGGTACATTCATACTGCTGTAGAAACACTTGCTATCAGCTCATCCAATAGCAGAGCCCACACCGTAAAATGCTACTGATTTTGTTCAACAGTTCCTACAAGGACATCTTTGAACAACTCTTTATGAATACTAGAAGAGACAGAAAACCCTTTATTTTTATTTTGCTTATGTGTTGCAAAAAAAATACATTTTACATTAGGACAGCTATTCCTCACCCTTTCACTTTCTGCACACTCAGAAATGCAACGAGCAACAGTTTTAGCTACCAATAAGCATACCCTTCTGAAGAAGTAAGACATGAAACCAACAAAAGGGCTGATCAGCTTTTGAAAGTCTGCTTGATGTCCTCAGGAATGTCAAGCTCAGTGAGCTAAACAGCATCTCTGAAATCAATGTTGCAAAAGAAAATCGTTTTATGTCCGCTGTGTAAGCTTTCATTTGCACTGATTTTATATAAAGCCATTCATCCAATCGCCAAAGTTACTGCTGCATGTTCCCCTCACTGTTGTCTTTATTCCAGGTGGGTAGTAACTGCTTTCTCAGAAAGCTCCCCACCTGCAATCACTGCTTCCCTGAGGAGGTATTAACCAGGGGAAGGCAGCACTGCAAAAGCCCGCAGAAAAAGACAACACCATGCTCTGTACCTAGTCAGAACTGCTTGCCAGCTTTCTGAAGAACTAAGAAATGGGGAAGGGTAGTACATTTTGATTGAGGAATCAGAAGAGGGAGCTGTGACAACACAAACACAACCAGCACAAAGCTGTGCTTAATATGAAGCATATTCTTCCGTCATAGGCTCCTGACCAAGAGCCAGCCAGAATCCTCACAACCTGTATGTAATGAAAGCAGTCCACAACAAAACGCTTGCTCAAAACTTGCGAGTATATAAAGTTCCTCTAATTATCAATATGCTCTTTTCTAAGCTGTTTCCCGCTTTTGCTATAAACTGCTACTTTAATTTGAAATGAAGCAGAAATGAACCACTAGAACAAACGATGGCAACATATTAAAAACCTCAGTATACAATAGAAAATTTATCCAACTGCGTTGCTGATCTTCATGTCCCTTTCAAAAAGCTCCAACTCTGTAACAGAAACATAAGAGCTCAGCTAGAGCAGTTTACGAAGTTAACACAAGACACTTGCTCTCTGCCTCCTCATGAGGCTGTAACTGATCACGTCAGTACTCTTAACCCTACTCAGTACACAATTTAGGAAAGCGACCTCATTCTACAGCACATCAAGCTAAGGCGGGCAACTACACTGAAACAAGCACGAATAAATCCACTACTCTCAGCCTCAGGGATAGTAGCCTCAAATTGCTGTCACTGTTTTAAAGATCCACTGATTCATGTCCATTTACAAGTTCTATTTTCTCACATCAAGAGACACTATCCCTTATTCTACAGTTACTGACAACTGTAACATACAGATATGGCAATACCCACACAAAGCACCTTTTTGTAATGGCACAAGTTTCCTCAATGATGCAAATAAAACCCAAATTAAGAGTAAACCAATCTGTACACACATCATAGGAAATACTTTCACAATACTTACTCAGTGGCAAAGAACATCACATAGCTTTAAGTTTAACATTAATATTAAAACCTGAAGAAGTTGCCGCTTTTGCTCAAGAATAAATAAACCCGGTCTCTGTACCCAAAATATATTTTATAGATTATGCAGGCATAAGATATTGCATCACTAACAGTTCCTGTATCATCCAAATTTAGTCCTGTTTATTTTTAGAAAAGTTTATTTGCAGAAAAGCAATTAACCATATAAATTCACTAAAAAAAAAGATGAATAATGAGCAAGTAACAGAGTACAAACTGGAAGCTGGTGAAAGAAGAGACCTAAATATGAATGCTTTCTCAAGACAGCGATTGTTCTGCCCATGCAAGGACACTGCAGTATGCTTCTAAAGGCGGGACCATCCAACTGAGTAGTGGCCTTGTTTACCTCATTCCAATTATTTCCATTAATATTTCAGTCTTGGCCTATTTGCACTGGACTAGCCCGGGTAAATTTTCTTTCCCTTGTCTTCCTGTTAAAGGTTACATTCTTTCATAAAGAGAAAAACACACCACATTTTTGTCCCTTGACATATGAAACTATTAGCCTTAAAACCAGACTTATCTTACTCTTCTGTGGCGGTAGCAGTGAGACATCACCTTCCCATAAGCACAAGCGCTGAAGTTACACATTAACTCATAACGAAAGTAAACCAGAACTGAGCAGCCAATGAATGAAGTGTCATGTCAGACAGAAAGAGTAGGTAGAAGTACAGAACAATCTCTCTCAACTAACAGCTGTTCTGCAGCAGAAGTAAAATAAAAAAACCCCAATAGTTGTGTATATTTCTCACATTTTTCAGTGCACGTGAGAATATTGCAGAGGATAACAAATGTACAACAAAAGCTTACAACACTCTCCACCTGAAAATATTATCTTCATTATTACTTGATGAAAGCGTACAACATCTCTCCCAAAGCATTACTGGCATTCACGACAGTAAGACAGCTCATACCTACAGATCAAAACAGACAATCTGTGGCTAACATTGTTTTTTGCATGTGGGAATACAATTCTGAAAGCTACTGCAACACGCGCGAGATCAGCCACCACTTTTTTTTTTTTTTTAAAGTCTCTTCCTACGATGCCCAGAGAGCAGGACAGATAACGCTTCCATCTTTCTATCATAAGACACAGGGCAAGTGAAAAGGAAGGATAAAGAATGCCCTTGACTGAGAATGAGAGCTGGTTACAGATTACTATACACATTCCTGCCTTGCAAATGCAAAAAAGTAAAGTAATAGTTACCACATGCAGACTTCTTGATTAGAAAAAAGTGAATCCTTTAAAACTTATCAAACGTTTGGAAAGATAGCAATATTCTGAGTTCAGAGGATGACACTGAATATGGTAATATTATACAAATAACAACAGGATTCCCAAGTCCTTGCTCAAATCCTCTAAGACACACACTAGAACACAGGGTATCAAGTACACAAGGAACAGCTTGCACGTACAATTCGTACCGTAAAACTTCAGCAAGCCAGTTTACCATTTCACTCCTTTACATTAAGGTTGCCAGATTTTCAGTATGACCCGAATAG
>NW_010413430.1:13269-20508 GCF_000710305.1 Buceros rhinoceros silvestris
CAGGAATGCAACCAAAGCCTTCAAAAAAGCCTAATTTTCAGCCTGCACACAACAAGCCAGGGTAGTTTTTAATAACTACAGTTAAACACATTGTTACAGTTTGAATCAAAACAAATTTTGGAAGTTTAGGTAACCACAGAGTATTCACAAAGTTTGTGTAAGTATTCTCCACAATAGCCAGTTCTTCACCTGAGCTAAATCTGTGTATGAGCTTTCACACGACTTCTGTATCAAAATGTTCCAAATCAAGGAAGCAGAACAATACAGGAAGCAGATGTTTCCATCCGCAGATTAAATTCTGGCCTCAGCAATATTCCCTGAAGACTCAAGTTTCCTAATGTCCAACACAGCTAACATGTACAAGACTGCAGAATAAACGTACACAGAACTGGAATAAACCAAAACCTTTGCTTTGAAATACGTTTAAGCATTCTATATTAGTTAGGCTAAGGAAATACTTTGTTATGGTCTGTTAGTAAATGGTAAGCAAAAGAAGTAACATGCTGAAGGTCCTGAAACCTACAAAAATTATTCCTTTACCAAAATAGAAAGTTATGCACATTCAAACTAAAGCTGTATCCACTCAGAGAAACTCACTTTGTAAATACAAAATTATTTCAGTCAGATACAATAAACCCCTGGAATTCCACTCGGGCAAAATTTTATAGACCTACACACCTCCCCCCTTTTTCAAATTTTTTTTAAAAAAGAAATCCCCCAAACTTACTTAGAATAATTGGTGAAATTCAGTTGATTCTGTGAATGTATTGGTTTAGTGGGCTCAGAATGATGGCTGGCAGGAACCTGCGCAGATGGCTTATTTTCAAAACTCCTGCGATCAAAGTATGAGAGCTGCTTTCGGTAATACTCTTCATCTTCTTCAGGGTCATAATGGTTTGAACGCACTATATCTTCAGGCGGCTTCACTTGAGGTCTCTGTGGTTCTGGGGCCCTAACCAAGAAGAACAACACACAGTTGCCTTGCACAGTTGAACAAGCATAGAGCACCTGAACTAAAATTCTATTTTATAACCTAGCAAGCAATAAAGTAACAGAAGTGTAATTAATAATTGCACACCTTGCCTTTTTAACTTATGTTGCATGGAAATTAGATAGCTGTGATATACCATAAAGAAAGAAAATCCTTATTTCCCTTTTACCTTACCATTTTCTTTTTCACTTTCTCAATATCTCAATGAAACATAGGAAAAAAATGGAGATATTGCCTAAGTTTTTTACTTAAAAATGCTCAGAAAACTGTGTCCTTCCCCCAGTTCCCATCAATCAAGTCCATGAGAAGTGACTTTATGCCCCGCCTAACTACTGACAGAGAAATCATACTGACATTGACTCTGCACTCCACAGTTCCAACTTGAACCACTAAGATGTGTTTTCTGAATATTCTAATCTCATATCAAAAACTAAATTAATCAGTTGTGCATCTACCTGTAAGACGTTTTGTCGTGTTCACACTGGCTTTGAGAAGTTGGTTTTGGACCACTCACACTTGTGAGGGTAGGCTTAGGTGCTAGTTCTGGAGGCTGTAAAGAAAAGCACAGCATATTCTCTTAGATTCCAGCATTTAGTAAGATAGAGCACTTTACGTGTAAGAAACTAAGACTGCCACATGATTCTCCAAAAGTAAAAGCAGAATGAAATATTAGTGAAAGAGGAATTGGAAGAGTTTTCAGCATGGCAAGATCCCCTTCAGTGTGTTCACTGAAGTTTTCAGCTTCTGCTTTTAAAAATATACTGCACTTTGGTTACTAAAAGGTTTTCTTTTCCAGGACAGTATTTTACTTCTTGCAATGTAATCTCATTAGCAAAAAGCAGGTTTGAAAAAAAAAAAAAAAAAAACAACACTTAAATGATTTACCTTGACAGCTGATGTATCACTTGAGTCCTTCATTTTTTCCAAAGATGGTGATCTCCTTCTCTCAAATATCTTAACCCTACTTCGCACAGACTGTGGTTTCATGGCTGGATCTTCTTCCTCCTCTGCTAGAGATGGTGGTGTAGGCAGTGGTTTACTGTTAGAAGGCAAAACTTCTGGTTTGGTTTGCGATGAAGGGGGAGGAGGAAGAGAAACACCTGAAGTGCTATGAGAAGGCTCATACTGTCCAGATTTAGCATTATAAGCTTGAGGAGGACCTTGTTCATAGCCCCTTATATGTGGATCAAAGTACTGCTTCGGTTCAGGAGATCGAGATATGGCTGACTGGTATGGCTGAGCTTCTTGTTTGTATCTACCATGTGTGTCATATCCAACAGCGTGTTGATCTTCATATCGCACTTGTGGTAAGCTGAAGTTTTTAGGTGCGTGCTCATAGCGAGGTCTGCCATCGTAGCTCATTGTAGGAGGTTCCTCAAAACGAGGTTGTGCTGGGTAATAGCTGTGTTCTGTGCTCTCCTCTATATTTTGTCTGGAATCAAGATCCCTAGGAGGCTGGTTTTCGTAAGTTGTTCTTGCTTGGTTGTAGGGCTGTTTTTCATCATAATAGGCCCAATGCTCCTCATAAGGAGGCACGCGCTCATCATAGTGTAGGCGAGGGTCATAACTACGAGAAAATTGATCTACGTAGTTTGCAGAATCATACCTATACGTTGACTGCTCATAGTCCCTACTTGGTTGTTTCTCTGCATACTGAGTCTGGGATTCATAGATGAGATTTGGGTCTCTTTCTTGTCTCGGTACTGGGTGATTAACTGCTGGCTGTTTTAAGACATAGCTTTGCCTGGACATTTCTTCATTAATATATGGATCCTTTCGGTACACCTGCTAAAGAAAGGGGGATACCTTCTGGTTAAAATGAAAAGTAACTGCAACCACCTTTGAAATGTAGCACATAAGTTTTAAATAAAAGCTTTAATTTTGTTTAAAAGCAGAATAATTTGATGCAGTTGTTTGCAATCACAGGAAGCTGAACTCGGTGATTCAAAATAGCCCTTCCAGTCCTATTTTTAAGCAAAACCACGGAAGTAAAGTAAAAAGGAAAGACAGAGGTGATAGTGTCTCACATTTGGGTGGGTGGGAAGCACTGAAGTAAAATAATTTACATATTTAAGTTAGTTCTGGCATTGCTGAGGAAGTATATAAAGTCACCCAACAAACTGGATTCATCTCCACGATCAAGGATTTGGCATGATTTAAACTATAGAAAGATCCACTGTCATTTTAGAGAAATAACACATTTTTTTCTCAAGGCCTCATTAATAAATAGCAAAACATTGACAAGCTAAGAAAGTCACACATAAAGTCAAATTAAAATACAGAATGCAGCCCTTTAAAAAAAAGTCATCTTTTCGCAAAGTGGAAGTATATAGTTTGAAGCCATGCACACAAAACATTAGATGACGCTTAGCAACTCAGATACACTGCTTTTTTGTAACCTGGGTGATCTCTTACAGGAAAAGGAATTAGAAGGAATACTCCAAATAAGGGCAAAACAAAAAGATTATGTGCTAGCTTGATGTATAGCAGGAAATCAGCGCAACAGTGTGGCACAGGTACCTTTGCTGGATCTATATGCGGCGATAAGGATGATGGCTCTTGATCTCTTAGGACTATATGAGCTCCCTCAGTACTTGATGTTCTTAAGGGGCCCGCTTGTGGTTGGTAAGAGTTGTAAGGAGCAGCAGTAGGCTCCTCCAGTCTGACATTAGTTAGGTTTACATTAGCATTTACTGCAGAGGTTGATGAGGTTGCAGGGTTTGATTCAGGCGACGGGGAAAGGTAAGGGACTGCAGGTGAGGCTTCTGCTTTCTGTGAAGTGTTTAAAATATTTTAAATATACTGCTATTGAATCACTGTATGACTTTTTGATTTACATTAAAAAAAATTAAATGATGCTTTGATCAATGCAGCTAGATGTAGAATGAAATGTACTGAAAGTATCATGCACTAGCACTTCCAGGAATTCATTATGTTGAAGATTAAAAAAAAGCAAAAACATTTAATCGAAGTAGAATGGCACTTCAGTCCCCCTCCTATCAGAATGAGTCACTAAAATAGATGAGGCAAGATGATGTTCCAATTCATTATAACATGTTACTGCTGCTGTTGACAGATTCTTGTGTGCACTCAGAATACCCAGTAAGCAGACAATAAATACCAATTTCTTGTTCAAGAGAACTTACAACATTAAGTGTACAGTGATCAGGGTATAAAATTAACTTTCTTACCGGCTGAGAAGTAGTTGTTTTAAATCCTGAAGAATCTATTCTGAGATTTGGCTGTGGCTGAGCTTGAGATGGATAAGTAGGGTAAGCTTGAGTTTCATGATGCATTCCAGAAGAATCCTCTCTAACAGGTTCAGAAGAACGTGTAATAGCAGATTCAGGAGGAGTTCCAACCTCATCATTCAGAGTTTCATCCAGTTCTTGATCAGTATAAGCACCCCCTTCTGTATCTGTGTCTTCATAATCAGATGTGTGTCTACTGTCTGTGCTGTACATAGAATATTCACTACCAGGAGCTGAGAGGTAAGAAAGGCGATCATCATGTAAATCAAGGTCATCACTTGTAGCACCATCTGCCTGTGTCAAACAAAATTAGACTTTATTGAAATATCTTTCAAAAAACACCCTTTTTCTTGCAGTGTACAGCTAGGAAATCTTTCATGAATAATTAAGAATCAAAACAAATGGGATGCATCTACTTTCTTCTGAATGACAACAGAAGGTCTGGTAGTTTAAGTTATACTCCAAATATAGTAAGTTATATTACAAATCCAGCAGCACCACCACAATAAGAGAATCCAACAATTCCAAATATCACAGGATGAGGAGAAATCAGGTTTCAATTGCTGAAAACATTAAGCTTATACCTAAAAGCCTTTTCTGCAGTTGAGCTCATTGAATTATTTTACTAAGGGGTCAGATGACTCAGTGTTAAGGGAGGGAACAGTCCATAGTGACCATAGAAATCAAAGTGTTTGTAAAGATACTAAGCTGCACTTTAAAGTGCTACTGTGATATTGGAATTGTTAACTTAATGGTAGATAAGGAGGTTGAAGGAGCTCAATCTGAACAGAAATAGACAATCCAAATATTAAGAAACATGTACCAGTAGCCAATTAATCTCTTCCTTTGTTTGATATTAGTGGATCTAATGTGCACAGTGTAAGATGCAGCTTGAGAAGGCAAGGGGAATTTTAGTGGGGAACTGAATACTACCTTGTGATTTTGTATCTGTGTTTTCACAACTGGGAGAACATGGTTCTCAGAAAGATCAGAAAACACATGAATACGGGATTTGCTTTTATGACTGACAAAAATAATTCATCGTCAGGCAATCGCAGCCCCTCATACCAATGCAGAACACCACCCAGAAGTTTTTAGGATAAAGCACGCAATCCCCACCCTCCAGCTAACAGCAACAACGGGCAAATGCTCTCATTTACTACGGGCACAAGGACAACTGTACAGCCCCTCTGTACAGAATAACTGCACTAATACAGTAACAAATTGGTTTGGGACAATTCACACAGCCATGAGGCCTTACCGCTTTAGATCTTCAAATGATGGTTAAAATGAGGAGGAAAAAAGAAAGACAAACTTCATTCCACAAGTATCTGCCCAAAAGTGTAATACCAGTAAGACTGAAAGCACAGAAATCCTCTCACAAAAACAATTTCGTTGTTTCTCCTCAAACATATTATTTCTTACCTTTCCTTCTGAAACCCACACTAGCTGGTTCTGTTGTTGCTGAATTGCTTCCTTTAGAGCTCCATACCATCCTTCGTTCATTGAATTCAAGTTAATGGTAGCTAGAAGTACAGCAGGTTAGTTTGACTTATGATTTCTGCAGAATTATAAAAAGGATCTCTACCACCAGTAATAAGAGCAATATACACTGGTAGGTTAAAACCGTGAGATTTAAATAGTAACATAAATATTAGCATTCAAAGCAACCTTAAGGGCAGATGTGGTTTGGGACATTTTATCCCATAGGAAATACTAAGTTAACAGTAGCTTAGAATAAATCAAGGCTTCAAGTTTAGCCAGACTAAAAAAACAAAATCAAATCATCTTCCTCGTTATTCAAATATTTGATTTTTGCTGATGAACCTGCAAAGCCATCAGATCTGTTAGAAATGTCATTTTCATGTTTTGGATCACTTTATGTTTGTGCAGTCATGTAAATGACACACACATCAATGAACTATTGGTTATTGAATGAGGGAGCCTGAACAAATCAACAACTGGTTGACTTGGTCTATTTGCAGAAAAGTCTGGAGGAAAAAGTTACTCCTGTCTCACCTTCCCCTTCCTCTCCGAAATACTTACCCAGTATATCTAATCACTTACTTGTGAAGAGATGGTGATTATTTTTGCGTAGCTTGTGAGCTCTTTCATACAGCTTTCTGGCACTTTTTCGTGATTCTGGGCACAACCTCATTCTCATAGTTTTTACACCCTGCTTAGAGTCAGGATTTAGGAACACTACAATAGGATACCATTGGGCATAATTCAGACGGTCCACTGCATTAGGAGTGACATCTAATAAAGCATGTTTGTCCTGTTGGGATAAAGAGGACAAAGGCAACAAAGTGAATCACTTATATACTAGATTTATATCTTAACACCCTCCATAAGTTAATTTTTTTAATTATCTTTAGAGTTCATTGTTTCAAAGTATTAACTTAAATTCTTTTCCTATTTGAATAACAGAATAATAGAAACTACACCAATTCCAATACCAGCCTATATAGACGTATACGTTTTGAACTGTAGTTACATTGAGCTTTTTCATATTTAACTCTCTATTCTTAAAAAAAAATCTCAAAGTAAACAGGCACTAAACTAAAAATAAGCAGTTTCCTATTAGTATTCTGCTAATAGAAGAAGATTGAAATACAAGATCTACCCTCATTACAACCTCCATCTTCCAAAAAAAAAAAATTACTCCAAATGCAAGAAGTTGGACAGCTTTCATCCAGTGTAAGACTTATCTCAAGCACACAGCACCCCCACTTTGCTGCTAGAATGGTGTGGGGTTTTTAGGCTTCTGAAAGGCTTGCAATTTGTTTTTCAGTAAGGAAATATTAAGGTGAGGAACAGAGCCTCAGATCATGAACTGACGTCAGAAGTTTAAAGGACATTAAGGAAGTGAGACTGAAAGACCCTTTCCCCTAGTCCTTGCACAAAAAAAAAAAAATTATGTCAACTTACTAATTTCTAACAACTCCATAAGCGAAGTAACAATTTCTAGCTGTTACATCACACCATGTCTTTAAG
>NW_010413430.1:20762-25884 GCF_000710305.1 Buceros rhinoceros silvestris
AGCAGACAACTTAAAACAACTGGAAAGAGAACAACACTCCCTGGAACAAAGCCTAGTACTACTTCCAGGTTGCAGTTATTAACACAGTGAGGAAAAGGGTGGGTTGTTTTGGTTTTTTAATTAACCAATAAAAAGATGAGAAAGCAATTTTTAAAGCAAACACACTCATTGCTTACCCTTCTACATTTAAAACATCCCACACTTTACTTGGTAATACCAGTTTTACTCTGCTTGTGTTAGAAGTACAGTGACAATAAAAGACTTACTCTATCAATTATCTGTTTTATCGTGTGAAGACGAATAATGCCAGAACTACGTTGGTCAGTACCAGCATCTCTCGGTTCACTTTCTGGAAAGAGAACACAGTAAAAATTTGTTGTAACTGTATAACGTATTCCAGATGCACTCATTAAGACAAAACAAACCCTTTCACAGCTTAAACTGTCAATTCAGATTGAAGACACTCCTCCTGCTTCAAAACAATACACGAAAATTTAACTACCAACTGGGCCATGAAAATCATTACATCTTTACAAAGGCACTTAAAAACAGGATAAGGCACTGAATTTAAATTAAATTTAAGAAGGGTATAAATAGAAAAAGCATTACCATTACCTCTAGAAAATTAACAACCACCAGTGAAAGTGCTTACATTCAGCCTGTTCCTTCACGCTGTCAACATCTTGTTAAACATGTTAACAGCTAAAGCAGTAACTTAGAAACAAACTAGCAAGAGAAAGTTGACTCTTTCATCACTGCAGAAAAAACTCAATCTCGCACTTACTTGCAATTTGAAAGATATCTGGTTCTTCTCTAGCAAGTTTCTCTCGTGCAACATCAGCTATTGGACCAAAAATGGTTACGGGTCTGAGAAAGCCAGCTAGAATTGAAGGGGGGAAGAAAAAAAAAAAAAGTCAGAATATATTGATTCATTGAAACAAATGCAAGGTACTCTTAAATACACAGGTTAATACAAAGCAAACCACACAAAGCTATTAACCTGCAACAGGAAGAATAAAGCCATACCTTCCCGAAGAACAACTCTTTCATAAGCAGGAAACTTGGTCTGAACAGGTTGGGCAGAAAGATCTTCTCTGCTTTTTCGGAGATTTCTTTTTGAGCTACGCAATCCTCGGAATCTCCAAAAATCCGCTCGATCTCCTCCTGCTGTCTTTGGAAGCGTGTACTGTACACTAGCTAGTTGCTCAGCTCTAAGGGGACCAATAATCCCAATCAGTTACCAAGGAATTCAGCCTCTGAACTAATGCTTACTAGCAAGCTTATACTTCCAAAAAAACACTACCATTTGCTGAATTAAGCTTTGTTTCTTCCATATTAGAAACTACAGGACTGACTACTGAGGCTGGCATCACATGCCTAAGCTTTATATAGCCCTGTCTCTTGTATTGTAAAGGAAGTTTTAAGGCTTTTTGTGGAGTAAGAGTCAAAAGCAAATTCATGTATCAGATGTTAAACTGAAGTTCAATACTTGGTCACTTTTTCTAACTGAACCAGTTCTATAAACTACCATCCTGCAGACTAGTCCAATATTCGTTACGCAGAAGCAGAATCTAAAATGGTTAAAAACAGCAATTCAAGTATTTTAAGATCGTACCTGTTTTTGTTAGGTATGATACCTCTTTCAACTTCCTTATGATTCTTGCCAATTCGAATTGCCAGCCACGAACCCAGTTTGCCATTGTAGAGAGTGTCTACCACCCGGAACACTTCACCTTTGTTGAAACTTAGTCCATAAGGAGATTCTTTTTCATATTCAAAATGAGTTCTGATATAGAAAGAATCCCCTACATCAGACTCAACAATGCGACGATAAACTGAAAAAAGAAAAAGAAACCCCCAAAATATAAAGTGTTACATAAGTTCAAGTGATGTCCTAATACCCACAAGAACTACTCAAAGCAGTGCCTCACCTTAGTAGTCCTTGTTTCAAATATACAACATTACTTCAAGATACCGGAATTTCTCAGAGCCACTCTATTTTAAGCAGTAAAACTATTAATAGCAGACTCTACCAACAGATATGCGACATTCAGGGTCAAAAATCTGGGGCAAACTAAATTCAGTTTCCCTGGAAGGAATGAATCTTCCTGGGAAAGAAATTTGTGTATGTATGCGTATCAGTGTAACCACTCATTTTCCACGGCTCAGCTACAGCAGACTCTCCTGCATCCCCCAGGGTTTAATGCCAATGCTCCCGTCAGATGCTACAGGTTATTTGTGGTAGGTTTCTTCGTTGGGTTTTTTTGGAGTTGTTTGTTTGTTGTGTGATATCAATCTCTCCTCCACTTGTTGTAACAACCTATCCTAAAGCAAAAAGACCTTAAGTCTTCATAAGGTGCTAAATTCCTGCAGGCCTGAAATCAGTCATCATTCACTACACTTTTCTGTTTTCCAACTTGTCTACTACATTGCTCCCGATACACAAATATTTACCATCTTTTTTCTTCTGTGCCAAAATGGTTACTTCTTCGCCTTTAGGAAGGTCAAGCAAAAAAAGGACAGCTTCTTCTCGGATGATATTTGTGAAGTCTACATTATTTACCTGGTATCAATAAAGTAATCAGTTTCATTTAGCGTACATCATTATAAGAGAGATTTAACTACTCAGTGGGAAATCTACATCAGCTTACTGCTAAGACTGCTTTTTAAATTCAGTTTCATACATACACACCAAGTGCATATATCTCAAGATACCTCTTGTACCTCTAAGCACTCCCACTTTATTTCCTAATAAAACCATAGCTTCCCAAATAATAGATGGCTGTTCATTTTATATTCTTTAGATCAGTATTGCAGAGTACCTACGAACATCAGTAACATGCAGAGCCCTCTGACAACTTAGTGACACAACAGTAAAAAACCCTGAAAGAAAAAAACAACTGAACTAGTCTAAGAAATTGGACATAATACTTAATAACCTTCCTAACAACAGTAGGGTAATAGGAGATTTTCCTGTTAAGCCATCTAGTAAGTACATAGAGGAAAAAAAAACTGTATGAACTATGAAGACAATATATTCAATACTACAGAAAACCTACTTTGGTACAACAAAACATTTGTACTGTGGGGTTTTGGGGGGTTTTTTTTTGGTTTTTTTGGTTTTGTTTCGTTTGTTTGTTTTTTTACATACCCTGAGAATCTGGTCCCCTTCCTCTAATCCTTCTTTCGCTGCAGGGCTGTCTTCCAGAACACCAGCTACAAATATGCCGACATCATTGCCACCTGCTAGTCGCAAGCCCACACTATCTCCTTTTCTGAATTTTACCAGTTTCATGCTTGGCCTAGAGATTTAGAAAATATTCCACTTGGAGGTGTAATAGCATAAAATATCCTGGTAAATTTGAGACTAAACACATGCAAAGAACTAATTTGCCTATCATTTCAATTAGAGGATATTATGCTATGCATACCATTAACTGCTTATCAACTGCAGCATTACAAACACTCATTAGCAGCACTTCTAAAAACCCACCTGTATTTACTTGTTTAGTGGGGTTGGTTTGTCTTAAATCACTGTATGAGTGTATGTGAGGCTCTCTGGCACTCTCTTCCAAATATGTTCCTTCTTTTAAAGAGCTGTGTTGGCCTATAGATCTATTTTGGTTTTAGAGAGATTAAGATGAATTTGAGATGAAACCAAACTAGAATCTACTCTCACGTAAACTAGTATCCATAAAGGACATCCAACTTGAAGCAAGCTCATTTCCACATGTTATGACTTCGCACATTTCTGCAGTGACTTTTAATCGTCACTCTCCAATCACGAAAGGAAAAGGATTTGCTACAGTAACTCCCCCATCTCTCTGCAGATGGGGCAGGAGGGGTGAGGGTGCCCAGGGAGACAGAAGTGCTGCAAGTTCTTTTCACCACTTGATCGTTCTGACTGCTTATTTCCATAGAAACGTTAGAGACATTAAAATAATGTATTACAGAACGGAAGTGCCAACAAGGCTCAGGAATAAACATGAAGTCTTCATCCTAATATTTCTGAACAGAAGCATCAGGTCAACATACACAACTTCACAGCAGACAATTTATACAGGCTATTCATCACCTTGGACAAGAGCTTGGTTTGCTCAAGGACCATGCAAATTCAAATAGAACCGGGAGTTACATTACCGAAGCATTCCATCTTCATGGGTTGAATTTGGTAAAGGACCATCAGATGGACTGACTGGTAAATCCACATCTGGCTGACCTCCTTGTGCATACACTGGCTTAGGTTCTGTTAAAATACAGAAAGATCTCAAACGTCCATTTGGTCATTTAAAGGTGAGAAAGTAAAGCTTAACTTAAGAGCTTAATGATTTCTTCAGTAGCCTTCCTCTGCCCCACTTAAAAGTAAGTATTAGAAACTTACAACAAAAGACACCCTACTCTCACTGTGCCATTCAAAGCAGTGTGATTGCCAGCCTAGTCATTACTTCAGTAAAAATGCCAAAACTTCCTTTGTACTTCATTAAGTACGCTAAACACCCTAAAAACACAAGAGCTGGAAGGCCTCATGATCACAAGGCCACTTTCAAACCTGCTGTTTCTCACCAGCATTTACCCGCCGTTAACTTGTTCATTTTCCATTGGCTATTTTCTCTCAAGAATTATATTTTTGAAATGAAAATACCACAAACACTCGACCTACCGCTGCATGCCTTGAGGTTAGCAGATTTCAATGCTTACTTTGGTCCTCTTGGTGGTTTTTAAAGATAAACACTCACTATGGCTCTGTTGCATAGATTCTGTGAAGTTACTGGGAGGGAACTGCCACTGCAGCCTTCTCTCAGTAATGAACACTGATAGGGGCTCTTCTCCGCTACGTGCTTGGTCACATTAGAAGAATCTGGATTTGTATTTTATCTCTGCACACTTGAAAAAAGTTGATTTCTAACAAGGCTGGCTTCAAACTAGTCTAATATCTCTATTTTCCCAACAACTCTCCTGTCTTCCTTTCGAATCACTGGACTGGAAATTGGGAATTTCAGACAATGATTTGGCAATCATGTCTTTTCTAGTGTAACTTTTGTCCTTCCCAATCAGTAATATAGCATTTTCCTTTAAGTTTTTAATGACCTTTTCCTAACCTAAGCCTCTGAACAAACACTCT